>NW_021318862.1:53733-72846 GCF_001605985.2 Dendrobium catenatum
TTACTCTCAAAAATATTTTTATTAATATTTTTTAAATGCCCCCATTTAGTCCTAGAAAAATATTTTACTTTATTTTTTATTTTATGCACTTTTATCTTAAAGTCCAAAAATTAATAATCGATGTTGAGTACATAAATTTTCACTCGAAATAACTTTACAATCTTTACAATCTAAATGATTTAATTTTCTAATAAGAAAATAGTCATTCTGGATTATATTAAATCCATTTTTATAAGTGATGAGATGCTCATTCCTTTTCTTAAATAAGGTATTAGCAGTTGAAAAATCATAAGCTAAACAAAAATCTAATATAGTATTTCCCCCTTCATTCATCGTTCTAAATCCATGACCACCATGAATGCTTTTAAAACCATCTACTTCTCTACCAATATGTCCATTTAAATCTCCTCCAATAAAAACTCTTTCTTCAAGAGGTATCTTTTGTATTAATTCTCTTAAGTCATTCCAAAAATTTAATTTAGAACTCATATCCAAACCTACTTGAGCAGCATAAGCACTTAAAATATTAATAATCTTATCATCAATAATAATCTTTAAAGCTATAATTCTATCTCCAATCCTATTAATTTTAATAATATTATCCTCTCTTATCTCTAATAACACCTACACCATTTCTAGTATGACTCCTACTTGAATACCAAAGTTTAAATCCTAAACTATCAATTTTCTTAGCCTTCTCTCTAAAGTCTAACCCACTTAATTTCCTGAATGCACAAAATATTTAACATCATATGAATCATAATATCTATTAATTCCATTAATTTTTCTATAAGGTAACCTATATTCCAAGTACATATCCTAATTTTAGTTTCATGGACTAGCTTCTTTGCCCACATCTGTCATTGATGTGGGAACTCTTGCCTATTTAACACTGCACCCGGGTGCCGGTGCAGCGGCACTTGCACACTTGTCACTGTAATCAGGCCATACAGCGCGTCGCTTCTAGGAGACACCCTTGCTTTATAAAACAACATTGTAGTAAAAAAATGTATTAAGAAGTTGTTTTAAAAAGCAGCAAGAAAAAAATGCAATCATCTCTTTTATTTTTTATATATATAATAATATTAATAAAATTAGTGTTAAATAATGTACCTTTATAATTTTTATCTAAGATTTTTTAGCAAATTTATTTTCAAATTTACATTGGATACATTTAGAAGGTCTTGAACACAATTTTTTGGTTGGAATCTTAATATCACAAAAATATATTCCTTGAGTCTCCCGTGCGGCCTTACCTCTTATTCTTTGTGCTAAGTCAGCCTAACACCTAACAATGCTAGGGAAGAGGACTTAAAATTGAAGAGTGGAGATTAAAAGGGAAAGAGAACTCTTCACTAAGAAAGCTCTTTATAAGACTTGAAAACTTGAATGCTATAGAATGTTACAAATTAGGGTGAGGTGTCTTATTTATAGTCCTTCACCCATCCTAAGAACATTCTAGAATTCACTATATAATACATATATGTGAAGTCCTCTATAAGACTCCATATTATTCTTACATATAATACCCTTATATTACAACATTCTAGAGAGTTATGGAATTCCCCATAATACTCTCCAACACCCTAGAATTTGATGATTCTATGTCTTGAGGGCTCTAGTTAGTCTTCTTACCTCTTTTATTCATGTTATGCCCAATTTAACATGGCTAACCTCTTAAAGCTTTGGTGGGGTGTGACATTCTCCCCCACCTATTCTCGTAATGCCCTCATCACGAGTCTTCTAGCAATAACATCTTGTATAGGCATTGGCCACTCCTAACCCTTGGACTTCTTCCTTGCTCCATAGTTGGGTTGCCCTCCCTTTGGCCTATATGCTACCATGCCTTCCCTTGGTGGTGGTAGCTCTATAGACTACCCCCAAGCATGACCCCTTAAATCCTTTGAGAACCTTTGCTTTCCCTCGTAGCTTGTTTTCCTTGGGTCTTGTCTTCTTATCCCCGCCAAGTTGTGCCAAGAGGCTCCTCTTATCCTTTAAGGTGTCCCTCCTTATCTTTGCTCCTTCTTTCCTCAGCCTAGCTTCCATAACTTGGAGTGTTGTCAACCGCTTCAAGTCTTAGTTGGTGCTCCTACAAATGGGCACCATGCAAGCCTTGCCCCTTCCATAATAAACAAGCCATTGGCGAACAACATAGTGATGGCTTGCTAGTCATCCATGGAAATGATGGATAAGTCCAACTTCCCCGTCCAAGCACCCATGTTTACCTCTACCCAATGTGTTATGCCTTGAATGGGCTTGGCTGCTGAGTTTATTGACTTTATGTAACCTCCTCCATCACCTTATTTTATGCCTAACCTCCTTGCTTCCTCCAGTGATAGGAAATTGTGAGAAGCTCCAGTATCCACCATGGCCTCGGTGGTTGCCTTCCCCACTGTCATCTCCACAAAGAGTTGCTCTTTTGCTTTGATCACTACAGGAAAAACAGACAAATCCGGCGGTTATTTCCGGCGGTTTGGGTAATAATACCGACGGTTTATAGTATTACCGGCGGCTTAGCGTCGGTCCTTCCCCCCCCCCATTTGAGGTCAACTCCCCACATCTCCCAAAACCCCATTGGGTAAGGCATTGTCCTAAGATAGCCTCAATGCTCCTAGCTAAGCGTTAAGAGGTGAAAAATAATGAGGGTGGTGGCAAGGTGTAGTCTACGTTAGTGTTGTAGGAAAAAGGGTAAGAGGGGATAACTTTAAGAGTGAGGACTTACCAATCTTGGAAGACATCCCACCATCTAACTCATAGGAGTGAGTTAGAGGCACACGATGAAGGCTTGCCAATATGGATGATATAAGTCCTTGAAGTGCCTTCAGATTTCTTGCAAGAGGAATAACGTGAGGATGTGCCAAGACAACAGGGGTGATACGAAGTCCTTGAGGCACCAGCAAAAAATGAGGAAGCCAACCCAAGGTCCAAATTATTTGATTGCTCCAGCACGCAACAAGGAATTCAATTAGGAGGAAAAGGCAAAGGACCAAGGGAGCCAATGATGCAGGATGGACCTGTGGTGGCCCAAAGACCTTCAGTACGGATTCTAAAAGGCTCGCAATGAGGTCATCGTGAGAATTTATGGGGGAGAGTGTCACGCCCAAATGTTTGACCTAGAGATTTGGCCAAACCTCTTGAGTGTGGGATGTCGAGTGGAGGTCCATAAGTCTTCCAAAATGATTCCTAAGATGGGTCGCATGACATTGAAAGGTTTTAGAAGATTCTAAAATACTTTGGAATATTCTAGAAGGTTTTAAAAGATTTCAAAAGATTTTGGAAGGCTCTAGA
The DNA here is from genome assembly GCF_001605985.2 of Dendrobium catenatum. Taxonomy (NCBI): domain Eukaryota; kingdom Viridiplantae; phylum Streptophyta; class Magnoliopsida; order Asparagales; family Orchidaceae; genus Dendrobium; species Dendrobium catenatum. The sequence continues at coordinate 57,022 of NW_021318862.1, forward strand.
AAAAACTAGACTCTATTCTAAGATGATCTAGAGCTCTCTAGAATGTTATGGAGTTATGTAAGAGTGTAATGAATAATGTGGAATAATCTAGAGACTCTACACTCATGAATAATGGAGGGAATTTTAAATTGTTCTTAGGCATGGGAGAAGAGTTATAAATAGGACCCTCCCCCTTCATTTATATCCAACTCCCCACATCTGTTAAAACCCCTCCATATCCTATTGTAACATTCCATTATAATAGTGAACATTTTTTTCATTCACACTCTCTAGCCAAGTATTGTGAGAGTTTAAGGTTGACTTAGCACCATGAAGGAGTGTTAAGGCCGCATGGGAAACTTAAGAAATATCTCTCTGTAACATTAAGCTTGCAACAGACTATGTGTTTATTTAGAACAATTTTTTGACTTCTTTGATTTTTCAGATTGTAATTATAATTTCATTTGAAAGCAGTTTCTTGCTATTTTTGTGTTATTTCTTAGACATTTATGTGATGGGAAATTTTTTTTATAACTAGTTCTATAAAAATGTGGGTAATATAAGAAAGTTGTTGTTTGAGGGTGTGTTTTGAGATAATAGTTTACTACTTTATTGTTCATGTTATAATCATTATTTGAGTTTCATAATTGTTTTTAAAAAATTTATGTACTAAAAATATACCTTTTATAATAGTTTCTTAAAAAATTATTTTCCTCACAAAAGCTTTAAATTCATCTTTATAAAAATTACAACCATTCAAAAAAAAAATCCTAATATTTGTTTAAAAATATATATTTATAATAATTATAATTATTTTTTAAAAAAATATTTTTATCACAATATCTTCACAATCATCTTCATATTCCAGCTGCCTCAAAGGAGAGATTATTATGTTCGAAGTTCAGACGTAGGGTTATTATATCCGGATTGTGACTGTGCATATTGTATATAAAAATGTAATGTACTTTTATGCACATTGTGTATATACAATATACACACTCATTTATCCGAATATATTTCTACACCCGGACTCCGCACATTATAATTTATCACCTCAAAGAGGTCTCCTGTGAGAAGCACCGCAACGTTACAAATGGATTAAAAACACCTCAGGCATGTAAGTAACGCATAATATTTTATTTATCTAAATAGCTTATATTTTTATTTTTATTAAATTTTAGACAGCAAAATATTTTCTTTTGTCGGTGCACATATATATATATTGCTTGGAAGTATTTTTAAATCAGTAAGTACAAAACTGGTCGAAGGGGCCACGTAGCAATGTTATTTTGATTGGATGATTATATCATTGTGAGGCTCCTTTGAATTTCGGACTTTTACAAGGTCAAGAAAAATTTTCTATTAGTGAATTTTATAATTACGTTCTAAGAAACATTTCAAAATTACAAATAAAAATTACAATTAATTTTTTTTATTTGCAATTATAATCTAATTAAAAAAAAACTCTTCAAAACATTAAATATTTTTTAAACACCGCAAATTTTGATATTTTACATTTTTTTGTTTTATTAATGCTTGAAAAAAATAGTTTTTTTTTTTTTTTTGACATTTTGGTTAATTAAGACAAATTCAACCCATATCAAATCCGCAAAAGTCCCAATCCAAGACCCCTTGGTTGGCAATAAAAAACTCCAACGAATATAATGCGGAATGTCTGATAAAAAATCTAGTGAGATGGGAAAGTATTATCTAATAAAATATAAAAAATATTTTGATAAAGAATATTAGAGTTGTTGTGGGCTAGTATATTCGCGGTAGTAGAGTGAGAGAATTTATGTCCTAATGATACGTAGATATCCAATACACAATGAAATAGCTGGAATGAGTGAGGAGAAACACTATAAATTTTTAATTCGGAAAACTGAAAAAGGGAAAAGACATGGGGTCTAACCCGAACTAGAAAATTTCACTAAATTTGAGTGATTTATCAATATTGACCCATCCTTTAACTTAGAGACTGTGCAATTACAATCGTTTGGAGAGTCGGTCAGACTCCATATATATGTCATGATAGAAGTATGGTGATAGCGGTCGAGAGAAGGCCAAGCCAAGATCGGCAACCAAGCGGAGGTCCAATGATAGTCTGGCAGCTATCAGAGGCCGAGCATATGTTTAGTGATGATTAGCGGTATGAAGGAAGTCCGACTGCGTACTGGGGCTGAGTGGGGGTCCGACGAAGGCTAGACAAGGTTGGTGGCCAGACGGTGGTCCGACAGCAATCAGTGAAAATTTGTCTGCAGGGATGTTAGATTGAATTCTAGGATCCTTGAAGCTCATAGCTCTATATAATCTCCAATCAAATGTCCCCTTAATTAAGGAAGTAGGGGCCTATTTTTAGATTTTTTAAGAGTGACACGCTCTGTAAATATGGAAAAAAAATTAGGATAAATTTGAAGTGCTCAATCGGACGACCCATATTAAGTCCCTCCATCATGGAACATTTTTCAAGTATTTAAGTGCCTTTATGATGTCAGAATTAAGTGTTATGATGCTCATTGGATTTATCTTGTTGAGCCGCTTGATTTGACTATAAGCATTCCATATTTTGAGATCATTTGGTCATTTAATTAATGCTTCGAATCTTTCAAATATTCTTCAGTCCCTTGATTTGGAGATATTTGGGCTTGAAGTAGATCAATTTTGATGTTGTTAAGTTCGTCTCCTTGAGATGTTCAATTTGACTAGAAGTGTTGTTGAAAACAGTTTAAATTGTCTCAAATTTAATTTTGTTAAGTTGCCAACTCAGATATATCTCGAGATCGTGCATGATCGAGGCAATTTTTAGTGAGATATGAAGAGTGATAATTGCTGCTCTGATCAAAGTATATTATTTAATGTGAACCGAATCAGAGAAAAGTTAATCAGGCACGATATTTATATTAAATTATATTATATTTATGCTACTAAATTTTCTATTTTGATATAAAAAAAATTACAAATAGGCATTTATAAGATTTGAAAGACTAATAAATTTCAAGATATTTATAAGAAATGTAAGAACATGTGATAATATAAAATCATTAAGATATAACATCACATCAGACCATCATTATATAAATTTTTTAATTCGAAAGAATTTGAAATATATCATTATAACATTAAGGGGGTTGTTAGTTTTGTAATAAAAGGTGTAAAATATTCTAAATGTAGGGAATTTGAAAGTATTGATATTTGCTTTGAAATAAAAGATATGCATCTTAAATTTAGTCAGATAATATCATTAAATTTATAAGAGAAATATATAAATAGACAAGAATGCAAAAAAAAGCTTTTATTTTAATTTATTAACTAATTAATATAAAGTAAGGAGTTAAGTTAATGCTTTTTTGGTGATAATTGAATAAAATTGTAAATTAAGGATGAGCAAATTTATTAAATATATATCTTCTTGTATGAAATTTTTTTATTTTAAATTTGCCCTCCCTTAGTCAAATCTGATCCCTCCTCTACTTTGATCCCTGCTTAAGAAGAAATTATTACATGCGGAGTCCGGTTATGTCTAAACTCTAATAAAAATATGATATATGTCCTTGCACATAATGTGTATATCTGTACACACTATATACAAATTACAAAATTATGTGCATAGTATGTACAAACTTATATACATAATATACACACTATGTACATAGTTGTACATGATGCTTATAAATTTGTACACTATATATAAGAACACATGTCACATTTTTATTGGAATCTGGAGGTAACTCTACGTCCGGACTCCACGCATAATAATTTCTCTAGGCATCTCCAATCGAAAACTTATTTTTCACTTTAAAATGCAGGAACAATCATATCAAATTAAAAGCTATCTCCAACCAAATTTATTTCTAAAATAAAAAAATATATATTTATTTTTAATCAACATTAATGAATGATATTTACCAGATAAAACGCAAAAATGCATTTTTATTTGCCATTAGGGTGAACACTCGCTAGTGGCAAACAAACGATGCCCTAAATTCAATCAAAAGATAAGATATCATGAAGCCTATTAAAGATTGAATATTATGGAAAAAAAAATTCATGAAGCAAATTTCATGCTTATCTAATAAAAGGCACGCCTGCATCAGTAAAAGCCAAGCAACTCAAGCTCAAAACATTCAGCTGTAACAGAACCCAGTGGACATAATCCCCGTAAGCTCCCCGCACGGCCATGGCTGCACGCCCACCGCAACCCCACTCACCGCCGCGCACTTCCACGCCTCCATCTGCCTCCCAACTCCCCATAGCTTCACATTCCACAAACAAATGCGCGTGAAAGGCGACCCCTTTATCCCCTCAATTGATCCGGCCTCCTTCACCCCCACCCCCCACACATTCCTTATCGTCACCCCATCCACCCTCGGCAACGCTCCGGGATCGAACTTGTCGTCCGGGTGGTCTCCGACGTCGCCGGCGATCCTCACTCCTTTGCCTACTCTGTTCATGTACACGTCGGAGATTGTCACGTTTCTGATATAGCCTCCTCTCCCGGCGTTGGTCTTGATGTGGATGCCGATGCCGGTTGAATATATGTTGATGTTTTGAATAAGAATGTTTTCTACTCCACCTGATGCTTCGCTGCCGATGGCGATGGCGCTGAAGGGGGAGGAGCCGGTGATTCTTCTGATTGTGATGGCGGTGCTGGGCCGGCCGTAGGCGATGCCGTATTCGTCCCAGCCGCTCTTCACGGCTACTAGATCGTCCCCGGTTGAGATGAATGAGTCTTCTATACAGACATTTGAGCTGGAATCTGCAATTTTTTTTGTTTTTTTCTTGAGTTTGAGATATGATGAAGTTTTATTTGATTCGATTCACATATATATATTTTTAAATGAAATCTAGTATTTAATAATTCCTTATTTTATACAAGTCACCTGGATCAATTCCATCTGTGTTGGGAGAGTCATGTGGAGCCAGAATTGTAACTGATCTTATGACGACATTGCTGCAATGAGAAAACAAAAGTGATTAATTTGAAGCTCGGTGAGATTAAGGATTCATTTGAGGTAGAATTTTTTACTGTTTTTGACGTAATTTTTTAGCATAAAAAATTTAAAAATTTTATTAAAAAACTACTCTAAGAAGATAACTCCTGCTTTGTTTCCAAAAATCCTCAGAAAAACTGGTGTTTGCCCCTGCAGAATCCATAGCCAATCTCATCAAATCCTTAAAAAAAAATAGAACTGTCTAAGTCGGTCACAAGCCCAAATGAAAAAAAATTGAGGGAAATTTTTAATAAGGCTCCGCCATTATTGATGAACATAAATTGAAAATATGTTGACCTGCAGTAAACAGGATGAATGTTCCAAAATGGAGAGTTTTTGAAGATTATATTGGAGATGTGGATGTCAGTGGAATGCATGAATTCCAGGAGATTTGGTCTTGTGAAGCTGAGAGTTCTTTGCCTCCACATATCCCACCATACTCCACCTTGCCCATCAATTGTTCCATTCTCGCCTACAAGATCAACCAAATTTTACTTATTTCATGCTTACTTCAACAATCAATACAAAGCAAGTAAATCTTTTGCTACACTCGGTAACATTAGCAAAAACTGCTTAGAAAACTTGTGCTTAGTTAGTTTAGTTCTTATCTGTAACTCTATTCAAAGAGAGATGTGATCATTGTCACAAGCAAATTGCCACAAATATAACTGGCATGCCTCGAATATAATTGTTTGATGTATGCCATATGAAACCTCTTAAATAAATGAAAAGTTAAACTCTTAAACATCGATGTATCTTTTGGTGTAATGGTTGAAATTTCATTTAAGAAACTCCGGAGTTAAGCGTGCTCATCATAGATTAATTTTCGGATGGGTGAACTATTGGGAAGTTACACCAATAGAACAAAATCGTGAGGTCCTTTGACCAAAACGGGCAATATCTCGATAGTTAAAAGTTTGGACTTTTACATGTTAAGTATGCCAAACATATGGAAGACATCAAGGATCAAGTAATAGTAAGAAATCCGTTTAAATTTTACACATGACCTATCAATTTTTTTTTATTTGTGTGTATTCAAAGAATTTGAATGTGTTTCTTCTTGAATGAGATGAGCATCAAAATAGTACCCTACTAAAAGAGTAATTATATATTACGTGCGGACGACAAACATCATCTAGAGCCCAATAAAAATGCGTCACGTCACTCGGTATCGAGTAACGAGGCTGAGTACTGCTCGGTACCGTAGCTTGGTACCAGGTGATGTGGCTCATTTTCATTGAGCTCCGGACTCCGATGTCCGCACAAAATAATTTTTCCTGCTAAAAAGTCTCGTTTTAGTCCTACTTTTTAAATAGTAACATAAATAATCTCATGAAATGACTCATTTAAATTTTTTGGACATTTTTCTTATTGATTCCTAAAGTAGTTTTTTAGAAGAAAATTTTCTAGTTTAAGAAATTTTTTACTAAAAAATATTTTAAAAAGCATCAAATAAGCTCTCCCAAATGAAGCTTTAGTAACTATATAAAGTGTAATTTTAAATAGTTGAAAATTATTTTGATAATTCAAAAAAAAAAGTTAAGAGACCATATCATCTAATTAATATTAAGATTTAGCATATCATCTAATTAAATGATAAATTAAATACATTTTAATGTTTTTTAATATACAATTTCGCACGTCAATGAAAAAAAGAAGCCCTGGTAATGAACAGTAAAACCTTTAAATCATCTCTCTTCATTGCATATCACAACTTATTGTATTCCGTTTGTTTCTACTGACAAGAAAGCTAAAACCAAATTGTACTTTTCTGAAGTACAAAAGAGGTGTAAAGCAGTTGAATTTCCTCAAATAAAATTTCAATTAATCCAATAATTAATATATATTTAATATTTTTATCTAATATTTATACTAATTAAGAACATTTTAAAGTCAAGTAAAATTAAAATTGTGCTGTTTCAAATCATTTAAATTTCAATTATAATTCAAGCAGAACTTAACACTCAATTTCAGCATGAATTATTCTGTGCAGACACATGTAGGAGAACCAACTGATTTGTCTCTATAAATAATAAATTGGATCTAACTTTGCTTTTATTGTTTATGTTGCACTTTTACTGTTTACGGAGACAAAATCAAATAGAAAGACTATAATAATCTCTTCAATTTCAGCTCATCAGGTTAGCTTAAATTGAGATAGAAAAAACATAAAAATTGGAATAATGGAATGAAAACAGAGAAATTACCGGTTATAATCACATCACGAAGCCCGTAGCCCAAGATGAAGCTCGCATACCTTCCTCCCGGTCTCTCCCTCCCTCTCCCATACGATGGCAAAGGCTCCACCAATGGCCACTTCTCCGTATCCTTCAATTCATCTCAGCACAAAGTTTATTTCACCATTTCAGTGTTACATATGAGCTCCAAACAACGAAGAAAAGCAAACAAATATCTCACCTGAGAAGCCTTAATCACTGCTCCCCGGGCTAGAAACAGAGTCATATGGCTTGTAACATTGAAGCTACCAGTAAGCCAAACGCCTCGAGGAACATAAAGAAGCGTGCCGCCTAATCTCCTCAAGTGCTGAATTCTGTATATTGCCTTCCGAAATGGCCAGGTATTGTCTGTTCTTCCATCTCCTATCCCTCCGAAATCCTCTATGGAGATAACCTCCCTTCTGCTTCTCATGGGCACTATACCTGAGCAACTCTCCTCCGCCACCGCTTGTGGCAGCAGCGGAGTTAACAGAAGAGCAAGAAGCATTGCCGCCGTCGCCGTTGTTGCTGTTATTCCTCGGCGCTCCATTACAAGGAGAGGGATCCAAGAATAGCTTTTTAATGGTAAGAGAAGAAGGATGGAAGATGAAGCTCCAAGGGAAAGGCTACAAAAAAGGGGGAAGATTACAGGGAGATGAATGGTGTGTCAGTGTTTAAGAAATGCCAGTAAAGTAGTGGATATAATGCCAAGGAAAAGCTGAGAACTTGTCTGCGAGCTCCGAGCTCTTTCACCTTTGAGATGGTGAAGAAGATAGAGTTATCTCCTTCTCTTTCTTCCACAGCCTTTGGTAGACGGAATGTCTAGTTTATGGAGCCATATTATAGTTTATTACTTTCAACACTTTAGTGTAGATTTAGAATGGTTATGATAATTGGAAGTACTATAGTGGGAAGATCGTGGCGGTAATCTTACCTGTACTTCTAACTTTAAAAAAAACAAAAAAACCTTAAAACAAGAACTCTGAGATGGTGCGTCTAGCTCGCTGGTTGAGCCAAGTTTTTCTTCTTACGCGGTTCAATATTTGATATGCACCTCATTTGATATGTGAGTTTATTTTAATTGACTGAAAAGGAAGAAGGACCAGCCACCACTTCATGGAATGAAGATTGAACACGAAGCTAAGCTATAGCTCATTCAAGATAATCGCAGTCGTCCAGCTCAAGCACTGCAATCAACTAGATGTATTAGCCACAAGTATTACGCTAGCTGTCAAGAATCAAACATCTGGTTGATTGCAGTGCTTGAGCTGGACGGTTGCGATTATACTGAATGAGCTATAGCTTGGCTTCGTTATCAATCTTCATTCCATGAAGTAACGGCTAGTCCTTCCTTTTCATTGACCTAAATATTTCAAAAAAAAACTCAACATTTTATTGGAAACTCTAATTAATAGATTAAGATTTTTATTTGGAATAGTTTTCATATTATTTTATAAAACAACTTTTTAGTATAAAGATAAAAAGATATTTTAGAAAGCGTAAAGAAAAGTACACTCATCTCTTTCATTATATCTATTGTATATCTTAGATTTTTAAGCAAATTTATTTTCCAATTTAAAATAGACTGGGTTTATTTGGGACTAATTTTTTGACTTTTTTGTTTTTCAGATTATAATTATATTTTCATTTGGAAGTAATTTCTTACTTTTTTTTTTTTCTTAGAAATTTATAGAAGCTTCTATTTTTTTTTTTTTTTGGGGGGGAAATTTGGGGCCAAAGCCCTTCTATTAAGAAAAAATAATTACAAGTAAATAACAAAAAAGTCTGCTAAGAAAAATAAAAGCAGACCAAGAAGGAAAAATTACAATTAAGAAAGGAAAAAAGAAAAAACTATACCACCCGAACCCAAAAAACAGTAACAAAATTGTGGTATACAAAATTGATCAGGACTCAGGGCCGAGCTGTAGCAGTAGTCGAACGGGACAGAATCATCAAGAGCATCAAGGAGGCCCCTGGTTGCCAAAAAAAAAGACCCTCCAAGGGGCATAGCTACATCAATCATCATTGTCCTGCAAAATTGTCTGAAGAGCCGAAAAAGAAATCGTCCCCGATTGCCAAACTGGCCATCCAAGGGGGAGAGCCAGCAAGCCAAAAATGTCCAACAATCGCAGAGAGACTGGCCGAGAAACTTCCAGCCAAAGGAACCACCAGACACAGTCCAGATTAGCGTACTCAAGATAATAGATGCAAAAACCTATGCCCATATTTCCAAGAATCCAACTTCAACAAGGCAGCTTTTTTGATTTTTCTCACCACCGTGGTATGACATTCAATGATGCAGCCAAAGATTCTATCATTACGCGCACGCCAAATGAAATAGATAGCCATATTAATAATGAGAGAATAGAAATTGAGCATGCTAGCAGTATCAGAAATCTCCTCCAAAAAGTCAAACAATTGATGCAGATTAGGGCGAAGGAGGAGAGTATGAGACTGAGGGATAAGCGAGGAAAGGATCCCAAAAGCAAAATCACACTCAAAGAAGAGATGGGTGTGAGATTCTCTATGATCCAAACAAAAAATGCATCTCGGATTCACGTTAATTCCTCTTTTTATCAAATTGTCTGCCGTTTTTAAACCATTCCTCATAGCCTGCCATCCATAAGCAGAGGAACGGATGGAGGAGTGTTTGTGCCAGATAAAACGATACCAAGGAACCTTCTGAAGGTTTTTATAGTATTCTTTGCGAAACATATTTTTCACAGGCTTCTCAGAATTGAGCCAAAGGCAACCCACATCAGCTTTAATAATAGGTACAGAATAAACAAGCCCAACCAGAGAAGAAGGCCAAGAAGTGGGACAGTTCCAAATACCGTCCAGCATAATATGCTGCACCGAATTAGAGTTGGACAAAGCCAAATCAACATGAATACCAGCATGAGCATCAAAGTCCATCAGAGCTTTACCAAAACACCACGGATCCCAGAGAAGGGAGTGATGGCAATTAGGGGTGATCCTGAGAGTAAAACAGTGCTTAAAAAGTGAAGCCGTGAGGCACAAGTTGTTCCAGTAGTGAGAACGTCTATTAAGGTGAGGATACCAAAGAGAATGGTAGATGTTTCTCCAACAGTTGAAGAGAGGGCTTTCACCATTTAAAAATCTCCAAATAATAGAACAATTAAAACTGTGAGACAGAGCCTCCAAGGAGGGAAGCCCAACTCCACCATTAAGTTTAGGCAGGCAAGTATCCTTCCAAGCGATAAGGTGAAGCTTTTTTACCGCAATGTCACGGGAGAAAAGAAATCTGGAGCAAAGCTTGTTTAGAATTTTAAAACAACGCTTAGGTAAAATACTGCCTCTAATCCAATAAGCAATGGTATTAAAAATTGTGTATCTCAGAAATTGTATTCTGCCCCCAAAGGAGAGGGTTTTTGCTCTCCAACCCTCTAAAGCCTTGGTAACTTTCTACAGTAAAGGTTGAAAATCCACAAAGGATGGCTTCTTCATAAAAATGGGCAGGCCCAAATATTTAATAGGCGAAAAGGTTTGTTGAATATTAAGAATCTCACAAATAGTAGTACAGTGCAGGCAATTCTTAGAGAACAAGATCGAACTTTTTGAGGGGTTAACTTTGAGACCATAAGTAGCTTCAAAACGCTTAAGGATGCCCATCAGAGAAGTGGCCTCAGAGATATTTGCCCTAGAAAACACCAGCAAGTCATCTGCATAGAGCAGATGGGAAATGTTCAAGTTCCCAAAAGAAATACCTTGAAAGCACTGATTGGAGTTGGCTTCTTCAAAACAGGCCGAGAGGCCATCAATGACCACAGTGAATAAGTAGGGAGATAATGGGCAGCCTTGTCTAAGCCCATTAGAAGAAGAGAAAAAACCTTCAAGAGAGCCGTTAATAGCAACCGAGAAAAAAATGTCAGAAATACAGGCTTGAATCCAAGAAGTGAAGAGAGGTGGGAAACCTTTAGCAAGCAGCCTGTTGATCAGAAATTCTCTCGAAACAGAGTCGAAAGCTTTGTGGATATCAAATTTTGCACAGAAATACTTATGCTTGGGGGAGGAGTTAAAGCAGCCAAGGATTTCAGACGCTAAAATGGTGTTATCAGTAATGATCCTACTTTTAATAAAGCCAGCTTGAGCAGGATTGATAATATAAGGCATCACCAATTTCATTCTATTAGCCAGAAGTTTAGCAATAATTTTATAGAATGAGTTGCAAAGGGAAATAGGCCTGTAGTCGTTAACAGAGCAAGCATGAGGGCTTTTTGGAATAAGAGCTACAACCGTATTCTTAGCTTGCTTAGGCAGAAAAGAGGAGGAGAAAAAAGATTGCACAGCACGACATAATTGTTTGCCCAAAGTATTCCACCACGTAGCAATGTTATTTTGATTTCCTCCTGCTTTAGATGATTTTATCATTGTGAGGCTCCTTTGAATTTTGGACTTTCACAAGGTCAAGAAAAATCTTTCTATTAGCGAATTTTATAATTACAACCTAAGAAACTTTTCAAAATAAAAAATTAAAATTATTTTGTATTGCCAATTATTACTCTAATTAAAAAAAAAAAATCTTCAAAACATTAAATATTTTTTAACCACCGCAAATTTTGATATTTTACATTTTTTTTTTGGTTTATCAATGCATGAAAAAAAAAGTTTTTTTTGTTTAGAAATTTAGGTCAATTAAGATAAACTCATACCCATATCACATCTGCAAAGTCTAAATCCAAGACCTCTTGGTTGGTAATAAAAGATTCCAACAAACAGAACCTAGAATGTTTGAAAAAAAAATAGTGCGATGAGAAAGTATTATGTAATAGAATATTAAAAATACTTTGATATAGAATATTAGAGTAGTTCTTGGCTAGTATATTCATGGTGCTAGAATGAGAGAATTTTCGTCTTAGTGATGCACAGATATCCAACACACATAGATAGTTGGAGAGAGGGCGAAGAAACACCAGAAATTTTTAATGCTAAAAACAAAAAAAAAAAAAAAAGGGAAAACCAATGGGGTATAGTCCAGATGAGAAGATTCCACTAAATTTGAGTAATTTATCAAAAATTGACCTATTCTTTAACTTAGAGGCGGTACAATTACAATAGTTTGGAGAGTTGGTCAAATTCCGTTTTTTTAATTTGTAGCTTGTATTGATCGTGATCGGGTTAGAAGTATGGTGAAAATGGCCAAGAGAAGGTCATGCCAAGATCAGCAACCAAGCGGAGGTCCGGTGACTGTCTGGCGGCGATCAGAGGCTCTGCGAAGGTCTAGGAAGTGATTAGCGATCTGAAGGAGGTCCAACAGCTGTGGACGACTGGGCAGAGGTACAGCGTAGGCTGCACAAGGTCGGTGGCCGAACAGTGGTCCGATAGCAATAGGTGAAAATTTGTCCGCGGTGGTGTTATCGGAACTCTCTACAATCTCCAACCAAAAGTCCCCTTAATGGAGGGAGTAGGGGCCTATTTTTAAATTTTTGACAGTGCACACTTTTTGAATATGGAGAAAATTTAAGATAAATTTGGAGTGCTACATCGGACGACCCATGTTGATTCCCTCATCATGGAATATTTATCAAGCATTTAAGTGACTTAATGATGTCAAAATTAAGCGTTCTTGGGCTCATTGGATTTATCTTCTTGAGACGCTTGATTCGACTATAAACATACCATATTTAGAGATCATTTGATTATTTAATCAATGCTTTGAATCTTTCAAATATTCTTCGGTCCCCTGATATGGAGTTATTTAGGTTGGATTGAATCGATTTTGATATTTTCTAGGTTCTTCTTCTTGAGATGTTCAATTTAACTATAAGTTAGATGAAATCAGAGTTTGAATTGTCCCAAATTTAATTTTGTTAAGTTGTCAACGTACCTATGTCTTCAGATTCGTGCCTGATTGAGGCGATTTTTAGTGAGATATGAAGAGTGATAATCGCTGCTCAGATCAAAGTAATTTATTTAAAGTGAGCCGAATCAGAGAAAAGTTAATCATGCACGATATTTATATTAAATTTAATTATGTTTATGCTACTAAATTTTCTATTTTGAAATTAAAAAAAAAAATACAGATAGCATTTATAAGATTTGAAAGACTAATAAATTTCAAATATATTTATAAGAAATGCAAGAACATGTGATAATATAAAATCATTAAGATATAACATCACATCAGAACATCATTATATAAATTTTTTAATTCAAAAGAATTTGAAATATTTCACTGTAACATTAGAACTTTGATTATATCCAGTGAACGTACGCAGAGGAACGTTCGGTTTTAGGCAAAAAAAAGCGCCTGTACCGAGTACCGAGTACCGAGCTGTACCGGTACAGGCGTTTTTTGCCTAAAATCGAACGCTCCTCTGCGTACGTTCACTGGATATAATCAAAGTTCTTAACATTAAGCGGTTGTTAGCTTTGTAGTAAAAGGAATGTAAAATATTACAAATGTAGGGAATTTCAAAGTATTGATATTTTGCTTTGAAGTAAAGATATCATCTTAATGTTAGTGTAATTGAAATGTAATTTATTTTCCAAAAAAAAAAAAATTTTATTTATTCGGATATCATTTGATTTAAGTAGATTTGCAAATACAACTGTAAATTCTTTTTCATTGCCATCACTATTGCAACAATGTGGGCACCACTACCCACTGATGGTCGTCATCACCACCACACGCTGTCAAATGGCGCCGCCTTGCAGCCGCCCACCACCTTCTTATCTCCGGCCCCAATTGATCATATTTGTTATTTACTCTACATTTTATTTTATTTCAAATAAAGAAAAATAATAATATTGTACTTATTTTGTTCACAGTCTAAATACTTTTTAATATTTTTTTACACTATTATTTTGTTCACTCTAAATTCAGCCCTTCATTAAGGCTTCATTTGAAGCAACTTTCGTACCATTTTCCTCAAACAATTTTTATATAAAATTAAAAAAATAAATAAAAATTTTTAAAATTTTTAATGTAGAAAGTAGCTTTGAAAACTATCCCAAATAAAACAAAAATTTTAACCATTTTTGCTTATTTGCATATTCCACCTGCCTCATTCAACCTCTTACCTCTATTCACTCAACCGAATTCCTCTATTTTGAGGACCATGAAAAACTCTTACTACATTCTATTTTTTATTAGTTAAAAATGTGCCATTGCGACAAGAGGCCACATGAAATGACGAGCATGTGATTGATATAGCCATAAAAGAGATGAGCTAATATTTATAGTTTGTTTAGTTCTTATGGCAAGCCGTGACCAGCTTTATATGTTCATTTCGTGAGCATGCGACCAAGGCAAAAGCTAGAGTGGGGACTGGGATATTTACAGCCTATAAAGAGCCGCACCTTCCAACATTTTATAACAACTTAGACTTTTTTTTCTTTTTTTTTTGGAAATTTTGGGGCAGAAGCCCATTCATTCAAGTAAAAGAAATATTACACAATGTAGAAGAGAAAACAAAACTCATCAAGATAACTGAAAAAAAAAAGGTTCTCTGCTAGGGTTTCGTCTCTCCTTTTTCCCCTGCTGAGCTTCTCTTCCTCCGCCGCCCCTCCCGCTGGCCGGAGGTTTACCTGCATGGAGTCATCTCTCCTCTCCTCTGATTTTCCCCTTTCTCTAATACTGGTGTTGTTGGCCGGCCTCTTTGCGCAACTGGAATCAAATTTTCGCTGCAGATTCCTTCACTGCTCCTAAAGTCTTCAACTTTTCTCATCACCCATCTGAACCTGACATTATCCCCTTCTCTGGTGAGAGTAGCTAAGGGGAGTGATGATTGGAGCCTTTGTCTTGTTGGCTACTCCATTGGTCGTAAACCCTATTATAAGCTTTGTTCGGAGTGATCAACAAACGTGATCTCTTAAAGGTTCTCTACAACTTCTCTCGCTCAGCAATGGCTTTTTTTATTCTGTGATTTTCCTGTGTGGAAGATTTTGATATGGCATGGTCAAAAGGTGTGTGGTTCATGCTTGGAAAGCCCTTTGTCCTTAAGAAATGGCATCCAAAGTTCAAGCCAAAGAGAAAAAATTTCTCCTCGTTCCTATCTAGGTAAAAATACAGAGATCTTCCTCTGGCCTGTTGGAACTCGGAGGGTATTCGAGAATAGCTAGCAAAAATTGGTATCCCTCTGGCTGCTGATCATCTCACGGAGCAAAACACTCGGCTCACCTTTGCTCGGATTTTGTACTTGTAGAATGCAATGCAACATATCCTGATGAAATTAGGGTTTCATTGGACGGAGATGTGGTTGAGTTGAAGGTGCAATATGAATGGAGGCATGTTCCCTGTGAACACTTAAGTCACTTGTTCACTATTCTTCTTCTTGTCCATTGAATCCTAAACCTGCTGAGGATGATCCTGGACTTCTTTTCCGAAATCTCGTGGTAGAAGTCACAGTAAGAAACAAACCAACCGCTTTCTTCAAGACTTCCCACCTCCAACAGACCCCCACGGACGGATTCTAAACCTAAAGATGCTTCTGTCCCTTCTTCTGCAGGTCTTCTTCTCTGTCCATCACACCTACCCACACCAATAGCATTGGGAAACCTTTACACTATCAAATTCACTCCCCTCCCCCTCCTTCCAACAAAGTTATTACTTTAGTCTAACTCCTTGGCTGATGATAATCGCGTAAATATGCTTCTCTCTTAAATAACAAAACAAA
>NW_021318862.1:72946-141024 GCF_001605985.2 Dendrobium catenatum
GTTCACTTTAAATTCAGCCCTTCATTAAAGCTTCATTTGGAGCAACTTTCGTACCATTTTCTCAAACAAATTTTTAATATAAAATTTAAAAAAAAAATTAATATAAAAATTTTAAATTTTTAATGTAGAAAGTTGCTTGAAAACTATCCCAAATAAAACAAAAATTTTAACCATTTTTTACTTATTTGCATATTCCACCCCAATTATTAGGTCCTTTCACTGGATGTAGAGGAATGTTCGGTTTTAGCCAAAAATAGGTAAAAAGTGCAAATACCGAGTTTTTTGAAAAACTCGGTATTTTTTCAAAAAACTCGGTATTTGCACTTTTTCGGCAAAACCGAACCTTCCTCTAGGTCCTTGCACCGGACCAAATAAAAACTCCTTTACTACATCTCAATATTTCTTCTTTTATTTGTTAAAAATAGTGACCCATTGCGACAGAGGCCCACATGAAATGGCGAGCATGTGATTGATATATACATAAAGAGATGAGCTAATATTTATAGTTTGTTTAGTTCTTATGGCAAGCCCGTGACCAGCTTTATATGTTCATGTTCGTGAGCATGCGAACAAGGCAAAAGCTTAGAGTGGGGACTGGGAATATTACAGCCTATAAAGAGCCGCACCTTCCAACATTTATAACAACTTAGACTTTTTTTTGTCTTTTTTTTTGGAAATTTTGGGGCAGAAGCCCATTCATTCAAGTAAAAGAAATATTACACATGTAGAAGAGAAAACAAAACTCATCAAGATAACTGAAAAAAAAAAGGTTCTCTGCTAGGGTTTCGTCTCTCCTTTTTCCCCTGCTGAGCTTCTCTTCCTCCGCCGCCCCTCCGGCTTCGCCGGAGGTTTAACTGCATGGAGTCATCTCTCCTCTCCTCTGATTTTCCCCCTCTCTCTAATACTGGTGTTGTTGTGCCGGCCTCTTTGCGCAACTGGAATCAAATTTTCGCTGCAGATTCCTTCACTGCTCCTAAAGTCTTCAACTTTTCTCATCACCCATCTGAACCTGACATTATCCCCTTCTCTGGTGAGAAGCTAGCTAAGGGGAGTGATGATTGGAGCCTTTGTCTTGTTGGCTACTCCATTGGTCGTAAACCCTATTATGAAGCTTTGTTCGGAGTGATCAACAAAACGTGATCTCTTAAAGGTTCTCTACAACTTCTCTCGCTCAGCAATGGCTTTTTTATTCTGTGATTTTCCTGTGTGGAAGATTTTGATATGGCATGGTCAAAAGGTGTGTGGTTCATGCTTGGAAAGCCCTTTGTCCTTCAGAAATGGCATCCAAAGTTCAAGCCAAAGAGAAAAAATTTCTCCTCGGTTCCTATCTAGGTAAAAATACAAGATCTTCCTCTGGCCTGTTGGAACTCGGAGGGTATTTCGAGAATAGCTAGCAAAATTGGTATCCCTCTGGCTGCTGATCATCTCACGGAGCAAAACACTCGGCTCACCTTTGCTCGGATTTATGTACTTGTAGAATGCAATGCAACATATCCTGATGAAATTAGGGTTTCATTGGACGGAGATGTGGTTGAGTTGAAGGTGCAATATGAATGGAGGCATGTTCCCTGTGAACACTATAAGTCACTTGTTCACTATTCTTCTTCTTGTCCATTGAATCCTAAACCTGCTGAGGATGATCCTAGGACTTCTTTTCCGAAATCTCATGGTAGAAGTCACAGTAAGAAACCAACCAACCGCTTTCCTTCAAGACCTCCCACCTCCAACAGACCCCCACGGACGGATTCTAAACCTAAAGATGCTTCTGTCCCTTCTTCTGCAGGTCCTTCTTCTCTGTCCATCACACCTACCCACACCAATAGCATTGGGAAACCTTTACACTATCAAATTCACTCCCCTCCCCCTCCTTCCAACAAAGTTATTACTTAGTCTAACTCCTTGGCTGATGATAATCCATCAAATATGCTTCTTAACTTGATTGTCTCTCTCAATGAGGAACCCGATAATGATGCTATTATTGCTAGTATTCCTAATCTTAATATCCCCACTGAAGAAATTTCTGATTCTTCATCTTCCATGTTGAACATTACCCACAAACCGTCTACAGCCATCACCTCTCCCAACAAATTTGAGATTTTAAACTCTCAAACGGATATGGATCAGCATGACAATATGGCTACTAGTAATGATATTGTTGGTAGTTCTCTAAAGCAACCAGGGAAAAGCAAGAAGCAACCAACTGTGGAAACCTCCAAAAAATCTGCTAAGGGAAAGCAGAGTAAACAATCCCAAATTCAAACTTCTTCCTAATGTTTATTCCTAACATTGGAGTGTGGAATGTTAGAGGTTTCAATAAGCCTGAAAAAGTTTTAAGCTGTAAACGGCTTATTTCTTCTTTTAAGCTTGACATGCTCTGTTTACTGGAAACCCGTGTTCATGCACCTTCTCTCCTGGATCCCTTCTTTGACTCTTCTCATTCTCTCTTCCAGAATAAAGATAGTCTCAATAATTTTAATCTCACTTCCTCTGGTAGGATATGGATTAAATGTAATTCCGCTAAGCTCACCTTTTCCCCTACTCTTGTGACCACGCAGTTGATCAATGGGATTGTTACTGTTGGTAGACAATCCCCTTTTTAGGTCTCTATTGTTTATGCTGCTAATGGTGCTTCTAACAGAAAGGATCTTTGGTCTTCTATCAACATGGTTGCTCCCTCTTACGACTCCCCTTGGGCCGTTTTGGGGGACTTTAATTGCTGTTGGTATGCAAATGAGAAATCTGGAGGTTTGGCTCTGCATCACTCCAACCTGGTAGATCTTAATAATATGATATTTGCAAATAGTCTGGTGGATTTGCATTCCGTGGGTTACTTCTTTACATGGTTTAATCAGCAAGCTATAAATCCTATTTTTATTAAACTTGATCGTGCTCTTGTTAATGAGGAATGGGTGAAGAAGTTCCCTAGTTCTTTTTGCTCTTTTCAGAGCCCGTCCTGTTCGGATCATACTCCGATCATCTTACATCTGGGGGTCTCTTTTACCTCTCATCACCATTTTATGTTTAAGAACTTCTGGACTAAGCATGATAGATACTAGGTTTTTCTTTTAAATGCTTTTTCTATGCCTTTAGTTGGAAACCCTTTATCTCATTTATGTAGTGTTCTTAGGCATTTAAAGGGTAACATTAAAAATCATGATTGGGCAAACTCTAATTCTATCAATGTGCAGCTTGATGTCCTACATGCTAAACAACATAATCTCTTAGATCTGCTTCAAATTAATCATACTGATGTTTCTCTTGGTGCCTCTCTTAAAGACATCAATTTGCAAATTTCTGAAGTTACTTCTATGAAGGCTAGTTGGATCATTCAAAGGATAAAATTAAACTGGCTTCATCAAGGAGAGGATGATCTTAAATTTCTTTATGCTAAAATCAGAAGTCGGTTGGGTAGCTCTAAATATGTTGTAAAATTATTTTCTTGTAATCCTAATTCTGATAGGGGGAAGGTGCTCCAATCCATTATTAGTCACTTTCATGAGTTGTTTAATCCTCTGCCTCCTTCCTGTATGAATGTGGATTTTTTTCCCATAGGGTCTTCTGTTCCAGATTTTTATGTTAACTTACTTACTAGCCCTATTTTAGATGATGAAATTAGGGCTGCTGTTTTCAAAGGTTATTCTAAATCATCTCCTGGTCCTGATGGATTCAACTATCACTTTTACAAAACGGTATGGCATATCATTGGACCTCTTGTATGCAATGCTGTCAGATTTTTCTTCTTCAAAGGGTATCTTCCTAGTGGGATCAAAGCTACTACTCTTGCCATTATTCCCAAACATCGCAATGCCACTTCTATTTCGGACTATAGGCCAATATCTTTATGCAATACCCTCTACAAAATTATTGCAAAGGTTATTGCTAGTAGGATGAATCCGATTATGCCTCTTATTGTTAAAGATACACAAGCAGGTTTTGTAAAATCTAGAATATCTACTGATAGCATCCTTCTTGCCAATGATATTCTATCCTTGGTTAATAAGATATGGGGTTGGTAACATGTTTTGTGCCAAGATTGATATCAAAAAAGCTTTTGATTCGTTTTCCAGGGATTTCTTACTTGCTCGTATGACTCAAAAAGGTTTCCCTAAACCTTTTATTAGATGGATCAAAGCTTGTATTTCAAATGTTAATTTTTCAGTGGTCATTGATGGTGCATTGGAAGACTTCTTCTCCTCTTCTGCTGGTCTTAGGCAAGGTTGCCCTCTAAGCCCTTATCTCTTCTGTTTAGTTATGGATGCTTTTTCTAATCTTCTGGAGGTTAGAGGTTTTAAAGATGGTGATTATCATTTATCTCATCTTTTGTATGCAGATGATGTTTTAATTATTGGAGAAGCAACTATTGACAATTGTAGAATTCTTTCTTCAATTCTAAATGAGTTTGCTAATGCCTCGGGTTTACATATAAATTTCGACAAAATCTCTGTTATGTTCTCCAAAAACCAAAGGAACCAGGACATGCTGTGCCAAGCCCTCTCTATCTTTAATGTCACCTCCAAGATCACTTATCTTGGCATTCCTATTTCCTTCAAAAGGTTGAAGGTGGTTGATTTTTTGTCTTTGATGGACAATTTGCATAATAAATTTACTGGATGGAAGGCTAATCTTTTATCTCTTGGGAGATTGCAGTACTTAAAGTTCATAAAAAAATTGCATATGGTATCGTGGGACACTGTTTGTAAGCCTAAACTGAAAGGGGGCTTGGGCATTCCCTCTTTAAGTGCTCTTATTTATGCTTTTAACTGCTCGGTGATATATCGTATGTATAATTGCACTTCTCCCTTATCTTCTTGGTTAACTGCACACTATATCTCCCCTTAGCATCCACATTCTCCCAAAGCTAGCAAATTTTGAATTTCTGTCTGTAAAATTGCTGCTATTGTGAAATCAAATTTTAAGTTTGTTATTACACCTACTGCTCCCATTTCCTTGCACTGGGATCATTGGTGTAATAACTCGACTCTTGCGGATCTTGTGGGTGGTGTTTCTCTGGATTGCTTCTCTTACCCGTTACTGAAGAACTACATTTCAGATACAAGATGGTTTTTGTCTGATGACATTCCTATGAATTTAAAAACTACCGTTTGTAGTTTTCATATTCATGACACTTCTACTGCTTGTTTATTCTGGAAAGATTGTGCAAAGGCTAAATTCAGAGACTTTCTTGAGGGTCACTCCAGTCATCTGTCTGATTGCAGTTGGTATAAGTTTGTTTGGCATAAAAAGAATATTTTGAAACACTCAATTTATGTTTGGCTTGCTCTTATGGGGGGATTGAAAACTCATGATGCTTTAAGATTAAGAACTATTCATGTGCAGGAGTCCTGCTCTCTCTGCTACTCGGCTCCAGAAAATGTTAACAATCTTTTCTTTGAGTGCTCCTACTCTTTTTCTATATTGAACTCCATTATACCTGGAACTAAGAACTTTCTTTTTAGACCCACTATTCTGCAATTATTCCAATGGTTGGAGACTGAATTTTCTAGTTCCCCTGCCACTATGAATTTTAATTTGTTAATGGTTTGCTGTATCATTTATCAAACTTGGAGAGAAAGAAATTATAGGAGATTTGGAAATGAGTTTCGTAGCTCTTCCTCTCTTCATTATTATGTTAAAAAGGTGGTTATTGAGAAAGTATCAAGGTGGAGAAATTCTGATGTTTTACTGGAAAACTTTTGATTGGGGGAGAGGGTTCCTTCGTATTCTATTGCCTTATTGCTGGAATGGTGAATTTAACCAGGACAATGATGATGCTCCTTTTGGTGTAACTATTTCTTTCCCCCTTGGAGGGCCTTCGGGTAACTAGGGGTCTGCTGGATTTCGTTGCTTATTACCTGAGTCCTGGTTTAATAGTTACTGGAGCATTTTTTGGAGAACCTTGGTTCATTTTTGGCTGCTGCTCCTTTTGCTTTTGGTGCTTTCATTTCTCAGGTTCTTCGGCTGGAAGGCTGGAAGGTTGGACGCTTCTGCTATTAGGATGCTCGTGACCTGGGGCTTCTCTGATCATGGGAATTTTGCTATCTGCTTCAAGCTTATTATGGAGAACTTGTTCAATTTTTGACCTGCAGCTTTTTCTTTATTTTTCTGCTTACGTCTATATATTTGGGTGGTATAATTGAGGTTTTTTCTGACTTGCATAAGTTTTTGTTTTATTTTCTTATGCAAGGTTGCTTTACTTGTATTCACCTTTACACAAGTAATCTTTTATTTCTTTGAAATATATGGGCTTTGGCCCCAAAATTTCCCAAAAAAAAGATAACTGAAAAAAAGGGAAAACCAAATAGATACAAGAGCAAAGAAGACAAGAAAATGAACAAAACTAAGAAACTATGAATTAAGTAAAAGAGGACTCAAAATGCTCTTCAAAACGTGAATCCCGACAAGCTGAAAGAGCATCAAAATACTTTTGGATGCCGAGAAAGACCATCTAAGGAGAAGCTGGGCAGCGCCAACATTCATCATCATCCATCCAAAAAATCATATCCGGCACAATATGAGGGATCAGAAAAATACCCCGATTGCCACAAAGACCCTCCTCCACAAAGCAAAAGTATAGTTGAAACAAGATAAAACTCAGCGATAAAAAGACCCCTGGGAAAGAGAAACGCAGCTTCAGAAGAACATGCAAATCATAGAGCCAAGTGCTGGAATAATTGAAAACTTTTTCATTTAGTAGCTTTATAGATAACTGTTTTCTTGATTTTGGCAGCAATGGTTGTATGACATTCATAAGAATTCTCAAATAATCTATCATTCCTTGCTCTCCAAATGAAATATGGCCGCACTTGTGATAAGGTAGTAAAAGCATTTCAATTATTTACAAACACCCATATACTCTATATGAGAGAATGCTTGATTGATGTTGGACCTTAGAAGAAGGCAGCTCGTATGAGGAATCAGTTTTAAGGATTGCAAAGGAGAAGTCATATTCAAAAAAGAGATGAGTGTGGCTTCCCAAAGCATAGAAACCAGAGCCTTAATGAAGTCTTGGTTGGGTACCCACGCTCTGCGCTGGCAGGCTTTGCCTACCTATGCCCACTTATGGTGACTTTCGGGATGTCATACCCACCCACACCGACCCACTTTCCACGCTTCTTGAATACAGTCTGTCACGGATTAATGGCCTTGAGATTTTTTGCCTTTTTCTCTAACTACAAACTTTTAAGCCATATATTAAAATTTATCGTGATCGCAATGCGGTTCAATGCTGCGCACTGCGTAATAAGGATTACTATAATATACTGCATGCATATGATGATTAGTAATGTAAATCGATTTGTCCCTTGATGTTGAGTACCCACCCATACCCACCCACGAGACCATGGGCGTACCCATACCCACCCATGCCCAATGGGCATGGGTGGATACGTGGGTGGGTGTGGGTATGGGTACCCAATGCAGGGCTCTGAATTAGAAACATAGAACACAGTTTGTGCCCGCAGGTATACCCCTTTGAATCAAAGCATCGGCAATTTTAAGCTCGTGTCTTAAGGCCAACTAGGCATATGCATAAAAACAAAGCGCATAACATTTGTGCCAATTGAAATTATGCCAATGAACCCTAGGAAAATCAGCATATAATTGCATGATATAATTCCTAAAAGCAGATTTCTCGGAATGAAGCCACAAACAAACAAATCCCTCCTCAGACATAGGCGTAAAAGAGATGGCTGAGGCAATGGGAGTTGGAAGAGAAGGGGGTAGGTTCCAGCACCCATTTAGAATTAAGGCTTTAACCAGAAAATTAGAAAAATTCTGGTTCTCATGCTCAAGATAAATATGTCATGATATCCATTACAAATTTGTCATTGCACCAAGGGTCCCACATAAATGAAAAACAAGAGCTGCCCAAAACTTTGAAACTTAAGCAATGCTGAATTTTCTTAGCCACTATATATAGAAAATTCCAATAAATAGTGGTGCGAGCAGAGCTATGCTTCCAAAAGTATAAATACTTGGCTCTCCACCAATGGAATAAGTTGCTCTCATAATTAAAAAACAATCTCCAAATTAAAGAGCAGCCAAACGCATGGAAAGAGAAGCAATGGAAGGAATGCCAATGCCACCAAATTGCTTTGGCATAAAAGTGTCTTTCCACGAAAATCATATGTAATTTTCTCATACATATATCTCCTAAGTAAAGGAACCTGAAGCAAATATTGTTTATGATTTTGCAACAAGTCTTAGGAATGATAGCACAACTAATCCAATAGGCCAAGGAGTTGCAAACGGTGAATTTCAAGAACTGAATTCTTCCAACGAAGGAGAGAGTTTTTGCTTTCCAACCATCCAAGGAGCAATGAAACTTTTGCAATAAAGGCTAAAAATCAGAAATATTGAGCTTCCTAGTAAAGATTGGAAGGCCTAGGTAAATGATGGGTTGTGAGATAAAAACAAATTCAGAATGTTACTGATGACTTGCTCCTCTAACACATGCTTTGAGAAAATAAAGGTGTTTTTCTCATAATTAACTTATAAACCCGAATAGGCACCAAACCGAGCCAGCAAAAACTTGATGGCTTGAGCATTCCCAGGAGTTGCTTTCCCAATCACAAGCAGATCATCTGCATAAAGATGGTGCGATGTAGAATTGTTACCCAATGTGAGCCCCTGAAAAAATTTGTTAGAAGTAGCTTCCTCAAAGCAAGAGAAGAAGCCATCCATACACTGCATAATAGGTAGGGGTGAGGGCAACATTGTCTGAGGCCAGAAGTAGAGTTAAAATAGCCTTCTAAAGCCCCATTAATAGAGATGGAGAAGTAGACATCAGTAATGCAACTTTTAATACATGATATGAAGGTTATGTGAAAATCGTTGTCTATAAGGCGGTTGATTAGAAAATCCCTGGACATAGTGTCAAAAGCTTTGTGGATGTCAAATTTTGCACACAAAAAAATTGTTCCTTGCCTTTATATTGAATTCTCCAAGAAGTTCAGAAGCCAGGATAATATTGTCTGAGATAGATCTATTTTTATGAAACCAGTTTAGTTATGGTGCATAATAAAAGGCATAATAATTTTTATTCTCTTAGCAATGATCTTATAAAAGGTGTTGCAAAGAGAAATATGCCTGTAATATGAGACGTTAGCATCATGAGGTCTTTTTGAAATTAAGGCGATTAAAGGTGCTTTTGCTTATTTGGGCATAGAATCAGTAGAGAAATAAGATAAGACCGCATCGCATAGTTGTCTACCAATTATATTCCAAGCGGATTTATAAAAATCGAAGGTGAAACCATCTGGACCTGAGGCAGAAGAAGAGGGGGAAGAGAAAATGGTAGCCTTAATCTCTTCCACAATAACCAGTGCAATCATAATAGGGATAAGATGAGGGGGAACCTTGTCACCAATAGGAATCGGGCTGTAGTCAAGATAAGGTTGATTGGTGGTATTAAAAAGATTCCTCAAATGCTGAATAAAAGTATCACAGACTTCTTTAGGGTCAATAAGAAGACCATCAGAGAAAGTAATAGATATAATCAAGTTGGAGTTATGCCTAGCATTAATCCTTGAGTATAGAAACTTTAAGTCATCCTCCCTACTGGATAACTAGTTGGTCATAGCATGTTGAGCCATCTAGTTAGACCAAGCAGAATTATAGTTTATACTAAGAAAAAATACTAACTTAGACTTCATTTAGTACAGTTTTCTTACTGTTTTATAAATCAATTTTTTAGTATAAAAATTCCAAATTAAAAAAAAAATGTACTAAGAAACGAATTCATATAGTAGTAAGAAAGCTGACACAAACAAAACCTTGATGGTGTAGAGAAGGCTAATTTTTCAATTCACCATATGTTTATGTTTAAACTAACATAAGAAATATATGTACATATTAGTAATATTTGATCTTTTTTAAACTAATATAAGTGATCACCAAAATTTTAAAAAAACTAAATAAGAACAATATAAAAAATAAAAAAATATATCTTTAAGTCAAATTGTTATGATTAAATATTTTTGCATTGTGTTTGATGATTCTGTATTTTATTAATCATCATTATTGATTTTACATAAAAATATTAATACAATTTTGAAAGGTGTTGCACAAGATAATGCAAATTATAGAGGAATTGAGTTGATGTGGCATACGTTAAAACTTTGGAAAAGAGTTATGGAGCATACGATGTGATACTTGTAAAAAATCATATTTCATTTTAGTGGTAATTTAGTTTTCTTTTTAATCAAAAATTTCATAATACTTTTTTGTTAGTTTTTTTTTTTTTTACTTAATAGAAATCAATCTCTTGAGTGAAAGAATGTATTTTTTCATTATTTTATTACTTGTGTAATTATGTACTCTTATACAAGGTTTAAAATTGTGTAATTGGGTATTGAGGCATTTTTCATTCTTGAGGCGAGGCTTAAGCCTCAAGTCATTTTAAGCCGTAAGCCTGAAAATCTAAAAATTGCGTAAAGTCAAAATAATAGTTAAAAGTTATTTTTTATATAATATCCAAATAATATATTAAATTGAATACATATTAACTTGTATTGAACTATGAAGTAACAAATTTACATTCATATGAAACAAAAAATTGTACAAAATGTAAAGTGTTAAATGAAAAATGATATAAAATATAATTGAAATCCAAATATTACATGAACAAAATAATATGAAATATATGAATTGCATAAAAGTATCATATAACATCAAGTTCAAATACAAATTTTTTCTTTCTCAGTTGCCTACTCATCTACGCTTAGTTACTAAAGCTAAAATAATTGGCAATAATTCAGAAATCATTTGTACTATCATTATTAAGGAGATTTTTATTTGAGTCACTGTCATAACAAATTGGTCTCTTTCTTGTCTCATCCTATAGGGTCCAATATCTCTCAATCTCTTCTTCTTTATCTATTTCAGTCTTATTTATCTTTTATAAATATTTATCATTAACATAACTATAATACTCCAAAATTTTAAGAGGAGATGGTGGTGGCATTCAGTTTTCTAGTGATCCCCTGTGGCAGCTATGATGGTGGTGACTATGGTGAAGGCAGTGGGTTGAAGGTCGAGGCAATTGAGAGAAAGTTGTTGCAGCTTGGGGGTGCAAGAAGGTATGATTTTTTTAGGGCTATTGTATAGGATTTAGGAAAGTTTTAAATTAAAAAATTTTCAAAAATAGAGTGAGGCGTATGCCTCATGCCAGCGAGGCGAGGCGAGGCGTGCCTTAAGGCGGACCTCATCCAAGATGAGGCGTAAGCCTCATAGAAAAAGCTCAAGGCGTAAGCCTAGAGGCGTTTTTTACTGGAATTGCGCTAAGGCGAGCCTCAAGGCGAGTCTCATATTGCGCAATTTTAAACAATGCTCTTATATACACAAATTTCATACTAATAAGTATCACAAAATACCAACTCGATCAAGACAAAAACAAACTTTTTTAAGACATTCAGGCCAATTAAGACAAACTCACACACACACCACATACACAAGACTCAAACCCAAGAACTTTTTTTATTAGTAGCTAAAACTCCCAATAACAAACTAAATTGAGTTGCGTGACAAAAGAAACATGTGTTGTGAACTAGATTTTCCTTGAAAATGGTATCATTTTCAGTGGAGTGAGCTCTTGTAATGACTAATGAGAGAGGATTTCAAGAAAATGAATTTTGAAATTTGGTAGGACTAAAACATGGAAATGAAAGAAGAGAGGGTCCCTAATTCAATGTATCGATGGAGGCAATAGTGACGAGGGGGGCATTTGGATGGAGTGAAATAGACAAATAACAAACGTAGAGAAGATCATAATTTTACAAAGAAGTTATCCGCTCCTTTAATGGCATTAATAGAGTCCTTAATTGAAACAATCTTATCCGCTTCTTTAAGCTTAACCATTTTTGTAACCTTGAAACTAAACTAAATGCCTCCTTACTTCATGAATTGCAGTTCTCTTCCTCCCACAAGCTTTTTGATAATAAAAATAGTCATAATAACTTTCACTACATCCAATTAGAAGAATTTAGTACAAATGGCATGCTTCCAAGATCTCTTATATCAATTTAATCAATTACAATCAAATGATAGATGGCATGATACATTTTGATGCTTTCCTCCCATTCCTCATATCCGTGATTTATGCATTTAACTCTCAAGCAAAAAATCTCAACTTTGAAATTTTATTGAAGGTATTAGTGAAAATATTATCCAACTGTGGGTTGTCATGGGTGACTTCAATTGCTACATATATTATTACCTAATAATAAATTATTAGATATTAACAATATGATTTTTGAAATTGGCATAAAGGATTTGGCCTCAGTGAGGCCCTCATATACTTGGTTCAATAATTAAACTTACAATCATATCCATATCAAGCTTAATAGAATTTTAATAAATGAAGCATGGCTAGATCTTTTCCCTTTATTATACTACCAAATTGAAAGCTCTAGAAGTTCACCCCAAATTATTCACACCAACCCCCTCTAAATATCAAACATAGATTCAATTTTAAAAACTACTGGTCTAAAATGTCCTACTTATGGGATGCACTTCTATTAGTTATCTCTCTCTCTCCATCTCTAGTGACCCTTTTTTTTTCTTTATATAAAAAACTCTATAAACTAAAAGCCTTGATCAAAGCTAAAGATTGATATAACTCCCACTTTCTTTCCACCATTAGAAACCATGAGAATAAACAAAACACCAACTCCATGCTTCAATAATGATCCCCAAAACCCCACCTTCAATGTTAATGCAAAAATCCTCATTGAGTCTCTTGCAAATGCATATACTTCTTAGGCTTCTTAGGTCATACAAATATCTATAACTAAGTAGCTAACAAATAGGGAAGATAATATTCACTTCCTATATGGAAAGGTCAAAGGAATTAAAAATCATAACTATATAAAAGAGATCACTACACCTTAGGGCATATTCACAGCTCCTATTGGCATTGTCCAAGCTATCATTTTACGTTTCAAAGTCATATTCAACACCCTAAGCTCCTCTTTGGACATGCTCCACCATCTCCGCCTGGCAACATCATCCCTCAAGACCTCGGTCCTTCCCTTATAGCCCTTGTTTCTATGAAAGAAATTAAAACACTAATTTTCTCTGCCTAAAAATAAGTTACTCTTAAGTCATGATGCATTTACATTTGAATTCTTCTCTAATATTTGAGATATGGGTAAACAACTTTGCTCTGGTATCAAACATTTCTTTACTTGCAATCAGCTGCCAAAAATTACCAAAGAAACTATGATTGCTTTCATCCCTAGAACTCATCATGCCAATAATATTATTGACTTTAGACTTATCTCTCTTTACAACACATTCTACAAAAACATTGTAAAAAATGTTTGCATCTAGGATGAAACAAATTATCTCATATTACTCATCCTAGTCAAGATGGCTTTCCACAACAAAGGATTTTTGTAGATAATATTGTTTTTCCGAATGAAAATTTGGAGATTTTAAAAAACATTCTATCTATTCTATGCTAACTTGACATATGCAAAGGTTATGATACAATTTCAAGAAGATATTTCATCACCAAGATGAAAAAATATATGTATTTCTTCGCCATTTTTATTGATTGGATACATGCTTGTATTAAAAATGTTCACTACTATATATGTATTAATGGGAATATAGAGGGTTTTTTATTTCTATCTCAAGCAAAACAATTCTGCCCTCTATCTTCATATCTTTTTTGTATTATCATGTATGGCTTATCAATTCTTTTTGAAAGCTCTAATTTCGACTATACTTGTAGAGACATTGCACCTGAAAGGAAATACTTCTCTGATCTCTTCTATTACAATAATCTGTTAGTATTCAGTAAATAATGTATAGTAAAATTGCTATTTTCAATGGCATCCTAAATGCCATCAATTCAATTTCCGTTACCTATGGAGCTGGGAACTATATTACTGCAATGGTATTAAAAAATAACAAAGCCATTCCAAACGAGAGCTTTCAAATACTAAAAAACTGTTTTAAGAAATAGTAAAAAAAAAGCCCAAAGAAAACTTTATTTACTACATTAGGCATGAAAGAAATAACCACCATTTTGAAAATGTTTTTCAAAGCTATGCTACTTTGTCTCAAAATCTCGAGAACTTTCAAATATACAAGGAAAATTATTATGTGCAGACACTGGATGCCGCCCAGAGGTCAGCCAGAACGCATCATTTTTTATTGTGTACCGGGAGACGTGGAGCGTTCTAGTTGGCCTTTGGATCATCCGGTGTCTGAACAGAATAATTTTTTTCTAAATACAAAGCTTTATTCTATGATGCTTTGTGCATTACATATTTTTTTGTTGCAACTCATCTGCTCTTGTATTTCTTAACTATAAAGTTGTAACTTTGCTTTTCTGCACATCTGACACCTTTAAGGAGGAGCTCTTCCTCATCCAAAATTGATGAGGTCCTTCCTCCAAAATCTTCTAACCACAAAGCCTCTTCCTCCTCTAAAAAATCAACTGGAGATAATAAATCTCCCCCAAACAAAAACAAAGCCAAATTGGCCAAAAAGGCCAAACCCCACAAGTAATCATATCCCTTCCCCCTATTGCTGCTTGGAACGTTAGAGGGTTTAATAACCCTGTCAAAGTCAAGTTGTGCAAAGACCTTATAACTGCCTACAATCTGAAGCTTCTTTGTATTTTAGAAGCTAAAATCCACCATTCTTCTGTTACTGGTGGTTTTCTTTTACCCATGCTTTGTTTGAGAAAGAGAAAAGTTGTGACAACTTTAACCTTTCACTCATGGTAAAATTTGGGTTAAATGGGACTCCTCTCATTTGTCCTTCACCCCCTCTTTCTCCTCTTCACAAGTCATACATGGCCTGGTTGATGCAGGCTCCTTACCCCCTTTCTACCTCTCGGTTGTATATGCTGCTAATAGTTTGGATGATAGGAAAGTTTTGTGGAATGATCTCCTTGACCTCTCTGCTCGTATTGACATCCCTTGGATTATCATGAGAGATTTTAACTGTTATAGATTCTACTGTGAAAAAGTTGGTGGCAACTATATGTCTACTAACAGATTGAGAGAGCTTAATAGTTTTGTTTTTTATTTTGGATTACAAGATCTTGCTTCTGTGGGGTTAGTTTATACTTGGTTTAATCAAAAGATTGATTCCCAATCCATATCAAGCTGGACAGAATGTTGGTTAATTCTGCCTTTTTGGATCTTTTCCCAGCTGCTTATTACAAAGTTGATTCCCACTCTGGGTCTGATCATGTACCCCTGATTCTTTTTGCTTCTCATATCAGGAGAACCATTTCTAGGTTCATGTTTAAAGAATTTTGGACTAAGTTGGATGATTTTTGGGAGGAGACCCAATTGGCTTTTGAGAGGCCTACTTGTGCTAGCCCAATTGCTTCTTTTTATGACTGTTTGAGATATCTCAAGAATGTAATTCATAAAAAGAATTGATGCTCTTCTAACTACATATCTAATTGCATCCTTGAGCTGAAGAACTTACAACTTCAATGCTTATCTGATATTCAAAGGGACCCTTTGAACCCTGCTTTGAACTCTTCTCTTAAGAATACTAATGACAAGTTAGCTTCTTTTCAAGTTGTTTGGTCCTCTTGGATTTCACAAAGAGCTAAAGCCTATTGGCTTTCCCAAGGGGAGGATGATCTTGGTTTCCTCTATGCCAAGATAAGATCAAGGAAGAACAGGAATGTTATTAAGGAACTTGCTTCACCTACTGGGTTACTTTCTTCACATTCAGATATGGCTTATGCTCTGATTGACCATTTTAAGATGCTTTATAATGCTCCCACCCACCCCTTTGGAAAGCTCATTTAACATTCCTGTTAGAAATACTAACCCTTCCCATTTAATTGTGGGTCTGGTTGCTCCGGTTAGTAATGTTGAAACCAAGAATGTGGTTTTTGTAGGGGTTCATACCTCTGCCCCAGGTCCGTATGGTTTCTCTTTTGGTTTTTACCAACATACTTGGCACATCACTGGTTTTCGTTTATGCAGAGCTGTAAAATATTTCTTCTCCACTGGGCAGATGCCTAGAGGTGCTAAAGCCACGGCCATCACCCTTATTCCTAAGACTACTCATTCCAACTCTATTTCAAATTTCCGACCTATCTTATTATGTAATGTGTTTTATAAAATTGTGGCCAAGATTATTGCTAATAGGATGAAACACATCCTTCCCACCATTATTCATGAGAGTCAGTCTAGTTTTATTGCTAAAAGATGCTCTACTGACAACATCATCCTTGCCTCTGAGATATTTAGGGATTTTAAAAGTCATCACAAATATTTCTGTGCCAAGCTAGACATTAAGAAAGCTTTTGACTCTGTCTCCCGTACCTTCCTGATTAACAGACTTAGGCAAAAAGATTTTCCAGAGACTTTTATCATTTGGATTAATGGGTGTATCTCTGAGATTTATTTCTCTATTTATCTTAATGATGTTTTGGAAGGCTTTTTTAATTCCTCATCGAGGCTGAGGCAGGGATGTCAACTTTCTCCCCTTCTTTTTTGCATTGTTATGGATGCTCTTTCTTCCAGTCTGGATGACAAGGATCAACACTCCTTCATTGGGATGCAGAATCATAACTTCAGTATTAATCATCTCATGTATGATGATGATCTTCTAGTTTTTGGCTTAGCCACTGTTGATAATGCTAAATCCCTGAAAGATATTCTTCATAAATTCTCTGATGCCTCTGGTCTTCATATTAACCCCTCTAAAAGCTCTATTCTTTTCTCTATGAATATTCCTATTGATCGGGACATCTCTGCTTGTCTTGGGATCTCTCGGGTGGAAAACTCTCTCACCTATTTGGGCCTTCCCATCTCTACTTGTAGACTCAATTTCTCTCACTTCCAACCCCTTCTAAGTAGAATTTCTACTCTACTTGAGGGTTGGAAAGTTAAATTTCTCTCTTTTGCAGGTAGAGTGCAATACTTGAAATTCACTATTGCTAACACTATTGCTTATTGGATTCATGGAGCAATTTTACCTAAGGCCTGTTGCAAATTTATTTCTAAAATTTGTTCTAAGTTTTTCTTTTTCGGTAACATTAAGGAGAAGAAGATGCATCTCATTTATTGGAAATCTATGGCTTTGCCTAAATGCAAGGGGGGCCTTGGTCTATCATCTTTTGATTCTCTTTATCATAATATGACTTGCTCTTTTATATTAAGGATGTACAACTATGACACTTTGATTGGCTCTTGGTATAGGGAGAAGTTTGATTCTCCATGGAAATTGCCCCCTGTTACTGCTTCAAAATTTTGGAAATTGTTTTGCCACACGGCTGCTTCCATCCTCTCTTTCGTTTCCCTCTCAGTCCACATGAATTGCAAACTCTCATTCCTTTGGGATCCTTGGTGCAATAAGAAATTTGTTTCTGAAATGTTTTATTCTCACAGATTTTCTCATTTGTGGGTTATGGATTTCACTTATCAAGACCATTGGGCACTCCCTGAGCTTTTACCTGCTGATGTTAAATCCACTATTTTGAATATTGACATTATTGGAGAGCAACCGGTTCTGACTTAGGACTGCTCCCCTAGTCCCTTTTTCTAGGAATTTCTTGGTTTTTTTTTTTTTTCATTCTTACTATGATGATGTGGCTTGGACTAAATATATTTGGCACAAAGGTTACGCCTTATGATATGCCTGCTATGCTTGGATGGCAATGAAAGGGAAACTCAAAACGGCTGATAATCTTACTTTTAGGGGTATTCCGGCTAATCCCTCATGCTCCTTCTGTCTTGGAAATCTGAAAACACACTCCCATATTTTTTTTAATGTGATTTTACATTCTCGATCCTCACTGCATTGTTTCCTTCGACGGTTAAATTTTATTTGAGACCTAACCTTTTGCAAGTTTATAACTTTTTGGGGAGTAATCAGAATTATAACAGGATTGAATATAATTTTTGCTTTCTTACTTTGACTGCTTTGGTCTATTTTATCTGGAGGGAACGGAAC
This sequence comes from Dendrobium catenatum, assembly GCF_001605985.2. Lineage (NCBI taxonomy): Eukaryota > Viridiplantae > Streptophyta > Magnoliopsida > Asparagales > Orchidaceae > Dendrobium > Dendrobium catenatum. The sequence goes on from NW_021318862.1 coordinate 90,887, forward strand.
AATAGGAGGTTTTCCAATGTTTGGAGAAGTCCTAATGATTTAAAAAGTGTTATCATTTATGCTATTCGTGATAAATCTATACAGTGGAAATATTATGAGCTCCTTAAAGAAAATTTTGTGGAAATTCTGGTGGAATTGATTCTCTGGGTTGTTGGCTGGGCTCTTTTTGACTGTCGGTTGCTGTTACCAAATCTGGAGGCCTCTTCTTTTGTTCACAGTTGGGGTTTTTTTGGCATGGGCTGTGATTGTATATGCTTTGTTGAGGCCATTTTGCATCTCCGTGATGGTTTTATGTATCTGGGCCTTTGGCAGTTGTTGCTTCCTCTGTCTCTCCCAATTCTTCTGATGGCTGCTTTATTGGTTTTTGGGACGATGATGAGCAAGGTCTACATCTTTATTGCATCCTTGGAGGGTCTTATGGCAACCAAGATTGTGATTTCGGACGCTGTGATGTACCGTCTTCTCTGGCTTCGGGCAACTTGTGTCTCTACCGCTGGCTTCGTGGGTTACTATTATGATCTAGGCATTGATGTCTTTGTTATGTAGACCTTTTTTCCTGAGTCCATTTTCTTTTTTGCATTTTTCCTTTCTGTTGTTCTCTTTTGGTGGTATAGTTTCTATACTTGTAATTTTGGCTTCTTGTAACTCTTGGTGATTACTATACGGGCTTTGCCCCCATTTTTCCAAAAAAAAAAATGATATGGGCTAAGCCCTTTAACTTTCTCCCAAAAAAATAAAAAATAAAAAGAAGAAAAATAGGTGTATCAAAAGTGAGGAGCAGCACCAAAACTAAAACGATAATATATATTATAAAATAGCTTAAGACTTAAATGTAAGTTTCCAAGCATACCCTTTTTCACTGATTTTCGGACAACTTTTTCATTGATTAATACAGCAGCTTTAAAAAAGAAAAACTACCTTTCCGACAACTTTATAGTTATTTTTTAAATAGCTACATCGCAGCACAAATGGGGCAAATTATTACGTGCAGAGTCCGGACATAGTCCAAATGCCAATAAAAATGTACCACGTCACCCCAAAAGTATACGGCTTCGGTACCGAGCGCAGTACCGAGCGTCCGGATAGTTCTCCCGTCCGATGTCCGCACAGAATAATCTCTCCACAAATGAACCTTTTTTTTTTAATTTCACTCACTAAGCTTTTACTCCAGCATTCTCCCTAAAAAAACTTTTTTTTTCCTGGAAGTAGTAGTGAATGATGGCAGACATAAAAGCTCCGATATCAGGCTTTTAAGTCTAGGATTGTTCTTAAACATCAGCTTATCAGGAATATTAGTTCTCACCAAATGAAACAATATTATATGCTTAACATCTACAAGAAAAAGCTAAGGCTCTGAAAATACATACAGCTCTATTCTTGTTCATATTCATCGTCGTCATCATCATCCTCATCATCATCCCCATCCTCCTCTGTCTTCCTGTATAAGCTGCCGGAGCCGAACAAGCTCAGCTCATCCTTCCCCTCATCATCATTAATGGCTTCCAAGCCATATACTGTGTTCCTGTGTTTAACAATAAGCCAACGAAGCAGACGGTCTTCCTTGTTTAGGTACTGGAGTTCCTTGGGGAAAGAGGGTGGAACCATCATTGTCATCTGCATCAGGTGACCCTAAGCAAAGCAACAGAATGCAGTGAGCCAAAGACTTATATGTAGTGAAATCGAAAATAATCAAATTAAATTCCATTTATACTTTCACCAATACATCTATTACAATGCCACAAAATTCATTACCGAGCCAATGCTGTCAAACCATATTATCCTAAAGAAACATTCAGGTAACGGTACTTTTGTGGGTGCAGATTGGAAATACAACTGAAATACCTGAATACAACCTTAAAGCTTATGGGTATTTAAGTTATTACAACCCTAAAGCAATTGTAATATAAAGAAGAGAAGGATTTTGAAGGCGACTGATCGGGCCAGGGGTGTATCCTAAAGAAACATTCAGGTAACGGTACTTTTGTGGGTGCAGATTGGAAATACAACTGAAATACCTGAATACAACCTTAAAGCTTCCCCCCCCCAAACTTCTTAAATTTCTACTTTTGCCCCCTTTTTACCCTAACAGCCCGATCAGTCGCTCACCCTTCGTGCTTCTTCACGCAATAGCCGGCAGCAGGAATCGCACGACTCGCAGTCACTGATTTGGGGTCTCTTTTTCACACGGCGGTCATCCACGAGTCAGGCATTCGACAATGAGGATTATCAAATATCGATTGCATAGTATGATGAGTGATGATTGGCTCAATGATTGCTTGATACCTTACATTAAAAAAGATATGTTAAATTTGATTTCTAATGAAGTTGCAATACAACATTATCAAAAGATGCAAAATAGATTATTAAGCTTGTAATAATTTTCAATTTATCTATTATAATGTAATACAAGATTTTTCTTTAAATTATGCATTCATTTTATTTTATTTTTTTAATTTTCTCTATTTCTATGAAAATTTTGCGACCTCCCCCAAAAAAAAATGAAAGGCTAGTTCCGCCCCGGCCTTTGGCAGAAGATAATGCCAACAAGAGGTAAACAGTTACCTGTGAACTAATCTTCATTTTTTATGAGCACTGTTGCAGAGGGAGATGACTCTTAAAACCCTATCAGGGAGTTGCTCAGTTTAGAGAAGCCAATTATTTCATATGGAATGTTTAACTAGATTTAATGAGAAATCCTTCCTGCTAATGTTGGTTAAAACAAGTTTTAATGGCTCATTAATTGTGAACCATTCCAGTTAATTTTTCTATCGGGAATTTAACTGATAACTCTCAAACACTTAGTACTAAATTGCATTATAAGATATAGTTATGTGCAAGCAACTGATGTTATTTTTAATCTTGAGAACCAAAAGAAAATGGATTGAAGTCGCTAACAGTTGAGTTGCAAAATGACTTTGTAAAACTTGAAATTACAGCACTACAGGAAAAACAAATAAATATTCAGTCCTATTGAAAGAGGTTAAATTCATAAATCCAACATTCTTGAACTTCGCCTACTTTGTGGAGAGCTCAACAAAGTTCATCACTCTTCACTGAAAACTGAAGCAGGTCCTCTTGCCTGCCTTTAATTTGTGTGAAATATAAAGATAGAAAGAACATGCTGTTTATATGGTTTCCAATATTTTCCATAAATTGGCATCATATTTAGCAAGGGAAACACTTTTTTTTCCTTATTCTTTGAGTCCTTACCAGTTTTAACCAAAAGTCCCCCCAAAACCAGTTTTGAGAATAGCACCCATAAAATACACATAATCATGTAAGGCAGCGGTTGTAATACATAAATGTAGTGAGCATTACAAAATTCCAATCTGGTGAAATATTGCTAAATTACACTGCCTAAATAGTTACAAATAAAATTTTTAAATTTGTCGATGGAAATCTCATGACAAGTTTTATTTGATTAGACAGACAGCCTAGAAACAAAGACAATTGACATTAGATTAGCTGAGACTAGAATCCAAAGGGAATGATTCGACAAAGTTTCATGCAACAACAACAACAATAACAACAACATCAAGCCTTTGTCCCACTACGTGGGGTCAGCTACATGAATCCTTTTTCGCCATTGTATCCTGTTATAAGTCAAATTCTCATTTAAATCTAATAAAGAAATATCATTTCTAATATTTTCTAACCAAGTCTTTTTAGGTCTACCTCTACCTTTCTTAACATAAGACAAATCTAAAACCTCAACTTCCTAACCAGATCATAGGAAGGCCTCTGTTTAATGTAACCAAACCATCTAAGGCGACTCTCTCAAATCTTATCTTCCACTAGAGCTACTCCAACCTTTTCACTTAAATGCTCATTTCGTATCCTATCTCTAAGGGTAAAGCCACTCATCCATCTAAGCATCCTCATCTCTGCAACATTTAACTTAGTATTATGCTTCTCTTTTAATGGCCAACATTCGGCACCATAAAGCATTGCAGGTCTTTCCACCATCTTATAGAATTTTCCCTTAAGTTTGAGGGGGACTTTTCTATCACACAATAAACCCGAAGCATTCCTCCACTATGATTTGAATATAAGCGTTATTAACTCCTTTCTTTTCAAGAACTCTCCATAGCACTTCTCTTGGAACTTTATCATATACTTTCTCTAAATCAATAAATATCATATGTAGATCATCCTTATTCTCTCTATATTTCTCCATCAAACCTCTCAATAAATGTATGGCTTCCATTGAATCCAAATTGATTTTGAGAAACATTAGTATCACGCCGTAACCTATGCTCCATAACTCGCTTCCAAAGTTTTAAAGTATGACACATTAACTTAATTCCCCTATAATTTGCACAATCCTGTGCATAACTTTTATTTTCAAAAATAGAAATTAATACACTCATTCTCCACTCATCTGGCATCTTTTTAGTCTTCAAAACAGAATTAAAAAATTTAGTCAACCAAAAATTCCTTCATCTCCTAAGCATTTCCACATCTCTATTGAAATATCATCAAGTCCAATAGCTTTTCCACTCTTCATTTTCTTTAAAGCCTCTCTAAATTCGATTTTACTAATACGCCAATGAAAACAAAAATATTTACTTTCATATAAGGTGCTAAAGTCACTAAAGTCAATTGTATTTTCACATTCTTCATTAAAAAGTTTAGCAAAATATCTCATCCACCTTTGTTGAATATCATCTTCTAAGAAAATTACTTTTTGATCTTTGTCCTTAATACACTTCACTTGAACTAAATCTTTACTACTTTTATCTCTTTGTTTGGCTAATTTATACAAGTATCATTCTCCCTCCTTAGTATCTAATATATTATATAAATTATTAAAAGCTAAGCTCTTTACTTCGCAAATAGCTTTCTTAGATTCCTTACAAGCATATTTATAGATTTCCCAATTATCAGAATTTTTACATCTAAACCAATTTTTATAACAAATCTTCTTATTTTTATCTTTTCTTGCACATTCGGATTCCACCACCAACTATTTTTACTATTATGAGTTTTTCCCTTCGAAACTCCAAACACATCTTTTACAATATTCTTAATATCACTAGCAACTTTTTCCCACATAACATTAGCATCCTCGTGGACAAACAAAATCTTAAGATCTAAAATCATACTCTTAAAAATATTTTTGTTAATATTCTTTAAATGCCCCCATCTAATCTTAGAATATCGTTTTACTTTATTTTTTATTTTCTGTCCCTTTATCTTAATGTCTAAAACTAATAATCGATGTTGGGTACATAAATTTTCACTAGGGATAACTTTACAATCTTTGCAATCTAAACAATCTAATTTTCTTATAAGAAAATAATCAATCTGCGTTTTACTATATCCATTTTTATAAGTGATAAGATGCTCGTCTCTTTTCTTAAATAAGATATTTTGCTATCAAAAAATCATAAGCTAAAGAAAAATCCAATCTTGTCTTACCACTTTCATTTGTTGTTCGAAACCTATTATGTGATGAGAACATCAGAGATCAATGGCTACGATCTGGAGTATATTTTTTTATGTGTTTTATGTATTAGTTTATTTTATATTTCTGATTTTTTTCTATTTTTTCCTCTAGGGGTGGCCATGTGGTGTTGTAGCCCAAAGGCATTTTAGTCATTGTTTCTTTTCTTGTTCTGAGGCCTATTTATAGGCTAGTTCACTTGTATTTTGGAGGATGATGATTATTCAAATGAAATTCAACTTTTGTCATGATCTCTTTGTGAGTTCTAGAGAGTGATGGTGAAGCCTAGGAGAGGCTAACAAAGTACCCAACAGCCCACCGGCGGGTGAACTCTTGGTTTTGTTCTTCTCTTTTATTTTCCTTCTTTTTTCCCCTCCCCATTCTCTCCCACAACAGCCGGCTATGGCCTCCCCCTTCTTCCCAAGCCGACCGCCTATTATTCCCCTACCAATCTTCCCAACCCCATGGCTCCCCACACCCGACCCCTTCCCACATCCTGCCAGCGTCCCTACCCTACATCACAGGCCCGCCGGAAACCTCTCATCTCTCTCCACCCGCTGGCATTCCCCCTCCACCTCATCGCCGCCGACAACATATTTCCCTCCCACATTTTGATTTCAAATTTCCCATAAATACTTTCCTAATTTGGCTCCCCTAATTTAGGAATATAATTAAGTTCAAATTAAAATTTGAATTTCAAACCATTCTTAAATTATCATCCCATAAATTAAGAAAACTATCCAATTAGTTTAAATCTAAAATTAATTCCAAATTTAACTATTCAATCCCCTTAATTACTTGGGCCCACCTCCTTAATACCCAACCCCTCTCTCTTCCTCTCTCCTTGGCCGACCCCCCCAACCTTTTCCTTTTAATTAATTACATCCCATGAATTAAGGATCTAATTAATACAATCCCCTCCCCACTTTCCCTCCCAATTTCCCCAATTATTCAAATTCAGATTTCAAAGGAATAAAGCCTAATTCCCCATTAAACATGTAATTAAGTTCAGATTTAATCTGCCCCTCCCCCTACCCCTCCTAAGGCTTACGTTTTCTTTGCTGTCTTGCACTTTTGGAGATTACAGCTTGCAGTCCAGAAGACTTCCAGCACCCTACAACTGCTGTCCAGGGAATTTCGGCAAAAATCAGGTGTTGTCCTGCTGTCCGGATACTCCCACTGCTGTCCAGACTTTCTATTAGAAGACTTTTCCTTACCGTGCAGAACATTTCAGCCAAGACCCTTGCTGTCTAGGAGATTTTGGCAAGTTGAGCTGCTGCCCTGCTCTCCAGAAACCTCCTGCTTGCTGTCCTGAAAATTTCCGACGAGACGAGCTGCTGTCCTGCTCTCCAGTAACCGCTGTTTCCTGTCCTGAAGAGTCACAACCACTGTTCCAAGATTCCAGCAATTTTTTAGTGCTGATTCGCCATCCGGAAGGCTCTCATTTGCTGCCCAAAAGATCCCACACAACTGTCCACACGCAAGACTTCTTCGAGATCAGCCATTGGACTCCGGATCTTCTCCCTCGCACCTTAAATCAAATCTAAGAATTTGATGACGGTGACCTCTTCCCCAAATTTCTATCTCACAAATATATATCAGTTTTCACAAATACCGAAATACATGCAAACAAATACATTTGTCCCATGCAAGTGGAGGGATTTGGTATTCAAATGAACAAACAAGGATTCATATATCTCACTTAGGAGCGATGACCAGGAGATTCATGTATGAATAAGGAAGCCCACTACAAAGAGCCTTGGATACCACTTGCTACAAATGGATCTCTAATGAATGATATAATTTATTTGTGGGGGAGGTAGAGAGATCTAATTTCTCTAAAAGAAATATAGTAAACACATTAGTCTGCTCATGAGTGATGACAATGGCTAAGACGTGAATGTAACAACTCCCCTACAATCGACATTAGATATCTCATGGATACAAACAACAACTGTCAGATTCTGATTACTAACCCTTGCCTTTCATTTATGAAGATGGATCTACATAACACGCCGATGACCGTCCAGTTGGGACAAGGTGCCAGGATTCAGCTGGCAAATGCTGTTATTGAAACTGGAAATACCGGGGCTACCATCCAGTTTGGTAGCATTGACTTTCCTGCTGTCGTTGCAAGAGCTTCTGAGGCTCCTACTCGTCGCACGCATTTCGGAGCCCACATGTACGACAGTCTACCTGTACGAAGCAGCGAATAACTCTATTCAGAAGCTGCTACTTCACGCCACCGGATCCGCAACATTCACACAAGCGGACAGAAGACGTTTACAAATATTTTCATAATACCCCTGCACATACACTATAGCTTGTATACACATAGGTACACTAGAAGAGGTAAAAGCAATCATGAAACCCACATGGGCCCCAGCAAACGTGTTATTGGTACACACGTGACGTCCAGGGATGCTACGCGGGTTATCAAATTTGAATCCGATCCTTCTGAGCAGATAAGTAGGAGTCGACAAGTTCCATAAATAATTACAAAATGCCCCCAAACACCCGCATGGGCCCCAGCAAGTGTGTTATTGGTACACACGTGACGTCCAGGGATGCTATGCGGGTTATCAAATTTGAATCCGATCCTCCTAAGCAGATAAGTAGGAGTCGACAATGTTCAATAAATAATTACAAAATGCCCCCAAACACCTGCATGGGCCCCGAAGAGCGTGTTATTGGTACACACGTGATGTTTAGGGATGCTGCGCTGGTTATTAAATTTAAACCAGATCCTCCTAAGCAGGTAAAAAGGAGTTGACAGGGTATAATTATTAAATGCCCTCAAACACCTACATGGGCCCCGACGAGCGTGTTATTGGTACACACGTGACGTCTAGGGATGCTGCGCGGGTCGATAATTGAATTCAAGTTCGAACCTGATCCTTCTATACGGGTGAATAGAAGTCGATAGGGTTCGAACCAACAAACAAGTATACGGTCGCGACGGCTGGTATATTTGTTTTATTGCATTCATATTAGGTCGTCAAGGCCTATAATAATATGAATTCACTAACAAAGGCATAAAACCTACGAAATCCTATCCTCTGTCAATAACAAAGCAGAGTTGACAAGATTCAATCTATAAAGAGAAATAACCCTAAATACCCTGATGATGACCATGTTGAATGTAAATCTCAATCGGAGGGATTAATTTCAGGCATTTTTCAAATGTCTCTTAAAAGCCCATTTAATCGAAAGCTCCACCCAAATAGTCCAAAACCCAACAAATTCCAATTCCAGATATTTAAAATCAAAATTCAATCCATCAATCACTCAAAGCAAAATCCATCCACCATTCGCAACAGTTTGTCGAGATGGACAAATTCAAATATAACTCCAGCTCACAAATAGCTAATGCCTAGTCGAAAATATCACTATGATCCATTCTCAAATAATCTCCTACTAATAAGAACGTGGTACATGTCCTCTAACAGGCGGTCTGCCGCCAAATGGCACCGCAGGATAAACGGTTATGACCCGGGGCCCTCTGAACCGAGTGGTTTTGCCGCCAAATGGCACCACGAAATAGCGGTTATGGTCAAAGCCAATACACTCCTTAGTGGCATCAAATCCTTGAGACATGAATCAATAGGATATGATCGATAGGGCACAAAGCCCTCTGTTAGCTAAGGTGGATTCAAATTTGTCCCCTTAGACAAACATTCAACCCAGGTCTATGAGGTCCCCTTGGACGAAGCAACCCATGGCTGCCGACAAGGATCCTTCTGTCAAGTTGGGTCGACTACCTCTAACTAAATAGACCAGAGACCACGATGGCCCAGGACGACGGAACCATGAGATCTTGATCGGGTCCATCATCCATTCCCCCACCATCCGCTTTAAGTGCTAGATGGTAATATTTTCAATTTTAAATATCAAATTCTTTCAACGCAAATTTCCAAACCTCCAAAATATTCAAATTTTCCAACTTCCAACCAATTTTTAAATCCAACATTTTCAAATACCAATGTCTATTGCTGCTACTATATGTCTGATACTACGTATCTATGGATACAACGTATCTGATCGACGACTAGCCTTAATCGAAAGTTCTCTCTCGTGATCGGGAGGGGTAATTAACTATAGGGGCTTGCACCTATAGAAAACCAGAACTCGGAACTCAAATCATAAAGTCCTCGCAAAATGAGGGCGAAATCTCTGGGTAATGTCTTATCTACAATCCATCTGCCTTCCAAAATTTACCCCGGTACTTATTCCGTTAAAACTCCCTCGCCAAAAAAAAAGCACTTTAACGTGGCGAGGAGGTCGGGGCCGAATTTTCAGAGTCCACAATTTCCTATCTTCCTAGTCGCTCTTAACTATGGTTTAGTTGATTCACATGGATAATGTTAATTCTCATCCACTATAACCTAGTGAATTAGATAATTGAGTAAGTGGATTCTTATAGTAACAAAACTCATTGTTAGTTTAGGAATCATCGTTGAAAACCAATCATGTATGCAATGTTAGATTAAAATGACTGTTTTACAATCTTAACTACTTTGTATGTGATTTAGCATAAGCTTGTTTTACCGCTCTTTGTGTTTTATTTTGTCATTTATAATCAATATAAAGATATAGTTATTATGGTTTCTAACATTAAGCGTGCAAATTCATTAATCTAATCATCCTTGCATGTTATGTTCCACATCACTATGACCACCATGAATGCTTTTAAAATCATCTACCTCTCTACCAACATGTCCATTTAAATCTCCTCCAATAAAAACTCTTTCTTCAAGAGGTATCTTTTGTATTAATTATTCTAAGTCATTCCAAAATTGTAATTTTAAACACATATCCAAACCTACTTGAGGAGCATAAGCACTTATAATATTAACAATCTTAGCATTAACAATAATCTTTAAAGCTATAAATTTTATTTCCAATTCTGTTAATTTTTATAACATTATCCTTCAAACTCTTATCTACAATCACACATACACCATCTCTAGTATGACTCCCACCTGAATACCAAAATTTATAACCTAAACTATCAATCTCCTTAGCATTCTCTCCAACTCATTTAGTTTCCTGAATGCATAGAATATTTATCTTCCTTAAAATCATAATATCTATTAATTCTATTAATTTTCCTATAAGAGAGCCTATATTCCAAGTTCATATCCTAATTTTAGTTTCATGGACTAACTTCTTTGCCCACATCCATCCTTGATGGGGAACCCTTGCCCATTTAACACTGCACCCGGGTGCCGGTGCAGTGGCCCTTGCACACTTGTCACTGTATTCAGGCCATACAGCGCATCGCTTCCAGGGGACTCCCTAGCATTAACACAATTTTTTAAAATATTCATGTCATAATTATTCGGCAAGTTTTATATTGGCTGTCGACTACCTAATGCAACCCTCCACTTTTATCATCCATGACTTGAAACCTGACAACGGCAAAAAGCATGAAATTTAAACTAATGAATAAAAGGATATGAACAAAGGGTATTCGTCCAACACAAGAAATCTTAGGAAAGCAAACCTAAACCAGGCTTGCTGCAGTGTATTTTACTCCATGCATTTGGAGAGCACAGAGAAGTGATCAAAATAAGAAGTTAAGGAGATTTAAAAGATGAGAGGACAAGCTACAAAGGAGTTAAAAGCTTAATGCGTTACCCATTCTATTAAACCTCATATAATAGTCATGTAAGATGCTTGGTGAGGAGTAACGCTCCATCTCTCTCTCATGATGAGTTTGGGAGGAGAGTTCTTTATTTGAGGAATCTTAGGTTATTATTGTAGCACAAAAATTATATGTGTAAATAGTTCTGAAACAGTCTGCAGATTATGTCACAGCTGGAGCATTGGATCAAAATTGTAATTTCTAATCACTACTTACCACCCACATTCACTTTATTTTATTGTGCTTTCCAACTGCCAACCATCCTCCAACAACAAACTTATTTAATTGACCAAGAGATTACATTCGAGGGTGAAAAAAAGATGAATATGAAAGTAACTTGGAAAGAGCTTCAGAATGGGATAGGAAATTTTTCTTCTTTGGGTGAGTAATCCTCAGTTATTATGGGTGAATTAGTCACAAAATCCCCACTTATCTCATAAAAATTTTCTTTTATAGTAATGACATCCTTCATATCTACTTTCATTTCCACAGTGATTTTTTCTTTGCTAAAATTGGTATCAGAGTTGCCTTTGCCGTGTCTCAAGTTGAGCACTTCAGCAAGCATAAGGCAACCATGATATAGTGAAGCTTCCGGATATTAAACTTTTGTGAATCAGGGAAAATGATGAAGTGACCATTGGATTGCAATTATACTTCCCAAACTCCACTTGGCACCCACCATCCACCGATTTTATTATACTTACTAACAACCAAATATCCCCACACAACCAAAGTTAATCAGCCAATGGTCATTTCTGAGGGTATACAATGCATGAATATGGAAAGTTTTTAAAGAGCTAAAAAGAAGAAAGTGAGAATGTGATCTCAATCTCAAGAGTTTCAGGCTTCCAACATCTGCCAGAGAGATCTTGGGACTTGAATGCCAATTGGACTTTTCCCAAGTATTATTCACGTCATTCAGTAGAGAAAACAATTCATGTACCTCCTACCCCTTGGGATCAATACATGGCTGTTATAAGAAGCAAGTAGGTTATCATTGGACTCCCGAAGGTTTAGCAGAGGGGCTACTAGAGTGCCACGGAAAGCAGAGCAAAGACAAGGAAGGAAAGGAGGGATTAGTTGGCTGTTTAGTCCATAATTTGTAAGAAGAGAACTAATTGCTTTATTCTTATAGCTCTAATGGGAATATAAATAGATTTACAAGGATTTAAATAGCAAGGCAAATAAATTAGGAAACAAATCCTAAATATTCACATTAGAAAGAAAAAATCCTATATCTCAAAATAAGAAAAGAAATAAGGAAACACATCCTAAATCTCAAAATAAAGAAACCAATTTCATGTTAAATAACCTAAAATTATTCTTTTTAAGAGGGATAATTGTCCCCCCTCCCTTGCTTGGCTTTTCAATCAAATATCCTCTCACTAGCTCCCCCTTTTAGGTTCAGTGCTCCTGCTCCTACTAATAGTAGAAGATGAGGGAAAAGCTTCAATTCATTAGAAAACCATTTGGAATGTTTGTGAATTTATTCCTTCTTGGACAATCTAGTAGGTCTCTTCCAATCTACCATGTGTCAATAATAATTGAACTAATGACTTAGTTGGGAACTTGATTGTCAGCTTGGCTCAATATCTTGTGTCTTTTTTTAATTTTTCTTAATTTGAAGGAACAGATGTTGGCTTTGCTATAACAAAGAATATCGGCATCAAGATAGTCCAAGGTGACCAAACATAATACTAGCAAAAACTACGGGTTTTGAAGAGATGAGAGGAGTGAAGGGAGGACTTTTAAAAGGCAAAGAAGAGAGAGGCAACAATTTCTGTATATGTGGAGTACTTTTTGTGAATTATGATTCCCAAGAAGAAAAGGACTTGACATATACGGAAAGATAGAGAAAAGAGAGAGCGAATAAAGAGAAAAATTATGATACTTCTTAATAAATTCAAAGATAATGCCAAATAACATGTTCTCTAGCCTTTTTATGAAAACTAGCTGGCCTGTGCAAATGCACTAGAAATTCTTCTTCTTTTTTTCTCAAGAAAATCTAATATGAAGACATGAGCATATAAATATTAGGGTAAATTACACTTGGATTCTTGAGGTATAAGATTGCCTTCATTTTGGTCCATGCTTTCAAAAACACTTCACTAAAGCCCCTTAAGTAAATATCCAACTGCAAGTAGGTACCTCCATAACAACTCCATTGCAATAAAGACATGAACATAGTGATGTGAAATCAACAAGAATTGCAAGGAACTACTAAAAGTATTGTGAAGCTTTCTACTTTAAGGTTAATGAGCCATAAGGCATGATTATAAGAATTCTCAATTATTAATTTTTTCTTGGTATGCAGTTACAAAACTTAGGAGATTAGAACAAGTTAAGACAACTTAGAAAGTATCACAATAACACTAGATATGCCGTAATAAAATCCTAAGCTTAATATTTAGAAATTTTACTTAGAGTTACCGTTCTCACTCACACTCAATCTAAGGCTTTAGCGGAGAGAGGCTTTCAGCACACCAAACGATGCCACTAAGATGGTAGCAACACCAATGGCTTTGATCCAAGAGAAGATAGTCGGCGGTGGAGGAGTGGATTGTCCGATGAGAAGCCAAGGTAATCGTCGGTGGTTTTTAGAATTGAAATCCAAATATTATAGAGGCAAAACAATATAAAACATAGAAATAGCATAAAAGTATTATATAACATTAAGTTTAACGTCAAATTCCTTCTTCCCAAGTTCCCTACATATCCACATTTAATTCCTAAAGAAAGTTGAAATAGTTAGCAACAATTCAGAAATTATTTGCACAGTCACCACTGAGGGGGCTTTTATTTGAGTCATCGTCAAAACAAATTGATCTCTCCCCGACCTCATCTTGTGGAGTCCAATGTCTCTCAATCATCTTTTTCATTTATTTTAGTCGTCTTGCTATTTCATAAATGTTTGTCATCAACATAAATATGAGAGTAATTGATGTAGAACGAGAGGGAAAGGGTCATGTGAATTTGATATTTCAAATTAATTGGAAAAGAGAGGGAAGAGGTTACTTAATTAATCCCTTAAATGGAGTTCCAATTTTGTGAATGAATTAATTAAAATAGAGAAGGCAAGAGAATAAGGGGGACGGCCATATGGAGAGGGAGGAGAAATGTCCACATACAATATATGTGGACCTAAGCAATAAATGTGATTAGGGAATTAAATCTACTTTTAATTTCAGATTTGAGAGATTTAGGGGGTTTCTCAAAAGAGATTTACTAATTAAGAAAATTAATTTAAAACCAATCCAATTAGAGATTTAATTAGATCTAATTTAAGTATTTTTTCTAAAATATGGATTCTTATTTAGGAAACAAATTCAAATTCAAAATTGTTTGAATTTTGAATTCAAATTTGTTACCAAATTAATAAGGCCAAAATAAGAAGGGCTTTGAATGCAAGATGGGATTTGTGGAGGGAATTTAAACTTCCTAAATCATGATTATAAATTAGAAAAAGGGTAATTAAATCAAATATAATTTAAGATCAAATTAGACTTAATTTAGGAACTTTCCTAAGTTAGCTTAGTTAATTTTAGGAAAATATTTGAAATTCTAATTTGAATTTCAAATAGATTTAATTCTTTCCCCAAATTAGGTAGGCTAATTTTGATAGGTATTAAAGATGATTGAAATTATCATTAAGAGGAAAAGGATGGGGGTGGCCGGCGGCTAGGATGATGGGAGGAGATGGGGTGGCCAGCTAGGAAGCGGTGGTGGAGTGGCTGACAGGTGGAGGAGGGGAAGAGAGTGGCTTGGCCGACAGCTATGGAGGGTTTTGCCGGCGGTCAAGAGGGAATCGGCTAAGGGAGAAAGAGGGGGTTAGGGCGGTGGCTAGAAGAAAGAAGAAGGGTAATTAGAGAAGGAGAAAGGAAGTGTAGGGAAAGAAAAATAAATCATGAGCCCGGACACATCCTGCGGGTGATGGGTGTTGTGCTACCCTCACCTAAGAACTTCAAACCACGAGCCCGGACACATCCTGTAGCTGGTGGATACTACGCTTCCCTCACATAGGGACTTCCACTCTCCTAAGAACTCCCATAGCTCTCAAGAACAAATTGTAGAAAAAAAAATTTCTTAAAAATCCATCATATCAATACAAAAGCAAAGGCCTCTATATATAGGCCTCAAAATGAAAGAAACAAAAAAAGACAGATATGCTCCTAGGGCTTACAAAGGAGAACTTTCTCAAAAGAGGGTAAAAATAACTTTCTCAAAAGAGGGTAAAAATGGAAAATGCATAAATAAAAAAATATAATTAGTAAATTAAGATAAAGTGAAATGATCTCGGTCGTTGATCTTCATCTCTTTCTCAGATAAGCGTACACCGTTGGATGTTCGCATCAGTAATACTCTAATATTTTTAGAGGTGTTGGTGGTGGTGTGCAGCTTCCAATTGATCATTTACAGTTGCGATAGTGGTGGCTGTGGCGAAGGTGAATGGTTGTAGATCGAGGAAGCTGTTACGGCTTGGGGTGCATGAAGGTGTGATTATATAAATATTATATATATATATATATTATATATAATTATAATATATATATTATGGGGAAAGATATACGGCCTTCACGCAAGCGAGATGAGTGTGCCTTAGCAAACTAAGGAGCATGCCTTATAAAAAAAGCTCGAGGCATTTTTCATAGAATAAACTTGAATGGCCTCAAGGCGAGCCTCATTATTGCGCAATATAAACCCCAATGTTCAAAAAAAATAGCAAAAAAATAATATTTAAAACCAAAATCTATCAATTATTATATGTCAAATAGTTGGCATAAAATCAACCCAATGTAAGTTCAATCTATATCTACTATTCAATCTATGGTTTCAACCTTAAGATTTAAATGCCATAAAGCCTTATCAAAAAACCTTGCATACTTTTGAAAAGAAACAACCATTGGAAACCGCTTTTATTTTTGTTTTCTAAAACTGAATATATTGAAGTGAATTTTAATAGTAATAAACCTTGTGGAGAGGATTGTGACTTTGGCCGATCAAGTTCATTAAGAGAGTACACGTTTTTAGAATCTTGGATCTATTGTTCAGAGTGATGGTTGAAATAGCATGGGGATATTATCAACAGAATTAAAGTGATGGTTGACGTGGAGAATGGCATCGGGGCTTGATTGAAATGTGATAGAAAAGTTACCTTCAAATCTTAAAAAAGGAAAATTTCTAAAAGATGGTGGGTTAGAGGACCTGCAATGCTTATGGTGGTCGGAATGTTGGCTATTAAAAGAAGAAGCATTAATACTAAGTTAAGTGTTGCAAAGATGAGGATGCTCAGGTGGATGATGCTTTACCCTTTAGAGATAGGATTCAAAATGAGCATATACGGAAAAAGTGGAGTTTAGCTCTAGTTGGAAGATAAGATTTATGGAGAGTCGTCTTAGATTGGTTTGGTCCACCATAAAAAAATGGCGCCTTCCGATGACCCGGATAAGAAGTAGAGGTATAGATTTGATATGTTAAAGAATATAGAAGTAGACCTAAAAAGACTTGGTTTAGAAAAATATTAGAAATGATCTTTTTTATTAGATTTAAATAAGAATTTGACTTTTAACGTGACACAATAGAGAAAAAGAATTCATTTAGCCGACCCCACGTAGTGGGACAAAGGCTTGATGTTGTTGTTGTTGTTGTTGTTGTGATGTTTAGATATGAAATAAAAATAGCTCAAAAATAAAATGGTTAAAAAAACACTAAACAACTATGTTTAAAAAAACAAAAGAACCCAAATAAGTCCTCCATAACCGATATGTAATTCTCATGTAACAAAAGTTTAGTTGATATCGATGATAGTAGTGAGATCTGAAACAAATAAATCAGAATAACAACAGCAAGAGTTATCAACTCAATATCAAACCACACCAGATCACAAATCAAGTCTTAGGGTTCGTTTGGGACAGCTTTTTACTTGCTTTGCTTTATAAAAAGTTAATAAATAATCGTTTGGGGCATTACGGCAAAACGGAGGTAGCAAAAATTTCACGGCCTGCGACTGCTTTTCGCAACCTACGAATCCCTCCCGCTGTTCCACAGCTTCCCGTTGTTTTGAAGGGTAAAATGACAAATATACCCTAATTTTCGTAAGAGGATTTGTGCTCCGGCTCAATCATTTTCACGATTCCTATACATCTCCTCTATCGCAGCCCTGCAATCTCCCATTCCCACGATGAGTCGTCTGGAGATCACTCGTCGCTGAGTCGTCAGGAGATCGCTCGTCTCCGCTATCGAAGATCGCTCGCCACTTCGATTCCAATTCTCGTCTCCGCTATTGCATCTCTTCTCACAGTAATCTACCAAGGCTACATCCCATAATTGATCGGAGGTCACTCGCCCGCTCAGGTATAAGCTCCTTAAGCTAATCTACTATGGTTTAGGGTTCCGATTACCTACCATTTCTCTATTATAAAATTCTTCTTCGATTTTCTTTCTTCTTCGATATGACGAACTTTCCATTGCCGAGATTAATCCAATCATTTTTTAACTTAACTCTTTCAATTCTCGTAATTAAAAAATTGATCACTTGAAGAAATTTTTATTTGCTGCGAATCTTATGTGTGTTGATTGTAGCTGTATCGCCCTTAGAAATTTCTCCGAGGGCCACCACTGGATGCAGAGCAGCTCTTGCATTCCGGTTTCTGTTGTATTATGGTTGGTATTCTGATTGGTATTCTGTAACAATTCCATTAGAAATTGTAGCTGTATCGCCATTAGAAATAGATATAGGAGCTGTAACAAAAATCCAAATAAGGTAGAAGGGCCTAAAGAAAATAGACAATCAAAGCAGATTAATCTACGTCTGGACTCAATAAGCAACAAAATGATCCCAGCAAGTTCATATTGTTCGCCATATCATCTGGTCCAACCCGGGTTTTGGGACAGAGCAGGCCATCAAGTGTTTAAGGGATTTCCGATTAAAAATTTAGATCTAACATGAGAAGCCTTGACAATTCCAATGTAATTGATGTAGTTTTTTCTGATTTTAATTTAGTAACAATCTTTTATAGTAAATGTATTTAAGTTTGAAACTGTCGTCAAATAGCACCTTTTTTAGGATAAAGCTGTTCAAAGAAGACTTACTGCAGCCTTGGACTCCATGATAATTTGACATTTGGTTTTTTCCAAATATTAGCCGGTGATTTCATTGAGAGTGTGTGAAATTTTATTATCTTTTTGGGTGCCATACATTTTTTTTTAAAAAGTAAAGAGAGAGTGTGTGTGGGGTGGTGCATGTTATGATGCCTTATCGAGTCAGGGTACTCTTTGTAGGCACAGCAAGGTCATTCATTACATTTGTAGGCAGCAATTGTAAGCTTGGTTTCCTAAAATAGCATGGCATCAATACCATTCCAGGATACTATACTTGAGCTGAGCCTTCTCTTCCAATTTTTTTACACTGAGCTTTGCAATTACTTTTTCATTTGGATTTGCTTCCATTTCACAATCAAATTTCAAATCTTAAAAAAATATATCAGTGAAAGTTTAATTAGAATTTTTTTGTAATGAGCTAAACACTAACCAGAAAAGATATTTGATTTGTTTTCCTGTAAGTTTAGTTGCAGAATTATAGATCTGAATGATTGTTTCAAGTTTAATGCATTTGAAACACACAATTGTTCTTACTATTGATTATTTCCAAACTAAACCGGTTATAGAATTAACATTGTTGTGTGCTAATGACTGCTGAATCTCTCTGTTTCCCTACCTTGAATATTGATGATAGCTGAAAGCAGGGGTATTCTTAGAGCATTTGAATGCTAGTTTGCTTGAAGTTTTCTATTTTTAACGATTTAGCTTATGTTGTTTGAAACATCTTTGATCAGCTTATATATTCTTTCTTAAGATTAATTTGCAAAAATTTCCATCTTTTGATTGTTTATATTGACTTTTAGTTTTAATTAAGGATAAGCATGTTTCTTTATATGGTTAATCTAGTTTCATTTAGTAAAGATCATCATTGCACTTGGTTGCATCATTTTAGTCGGATTGTTGTTGTATCTTCGGCCTCATTTTTTTCAGTTTTTTTTTTTTTCTTTTCAGCTTGGAAACGAAGATTTTATTTTTGTCGCTGTTTGGATGAGACGCTCCTATATAAATGTTTGTTACCATGTCTTCAAATTAACAATGCATTCAGTTTGTTACAATGTATTCAGTTTCAATGTATTCAGTTTCAATGTATATTTATTGAACTTTCATTGCTTTGTTACAATGCATTCAATTTGTTACATTGTCTTCAAATTCACGATGCATAAAAATAATTAGCTTTATTGTATGTAGAAAACATTTGGTCAATGTTCTCAGTTTGTCCTATGGAATAATTGAATCATGAAGCGTTTGTTTTAAGAAAAAGAAAATTGAAATAGAGAAACAACTGCACTGTAAGTGCTGCCTATGAAATTATTTTAGCATTGCAGCCACAGGGCATTCAAATCTACATCCTAAGTGCTTAAAGGGACAAATTCCTCATAGAAATTGGTATTGGGATTTTGCATTTTCTGGAATTCTTCTGTAAATAGACTAATTTTTATAAGGATTTGTTCTGTAATTGTGCTTAAAGGGACAAGCCTGTTTTCTAACCAAATGCCCTCTCACCAATGCTTGCAATTTTACCAATCCTTTCAATGCACATAATGCTTTCAAGCATCGGCTGTTGCTGCAGTGGCCACAGTTACAACCATGGCTTGTCTCTTCTGATCAATCAAAGTTTAAAGATACTATTTTTCCCTGCTTGTATGTATGTAATTGCTTTGTCACTCTCCAGTACATCAGGTATTGAAGAGACCATCTATGCACATATTTCTCTTTATCCCAGCTACCAAAATGGCTTTTGTCTCTTTGAATTTAAATTTCTAAGCCGGATTGGATTGGATTGAAGGTGTTCAGAGTTGGGTTTCCATTCAATTCTTTCTTTTTGATTTGATTGGTTAAAGCAGGTTTAAAACTCTCTTATCAGATATTTGTGTATAGATCCTATAATTGAATTAGGGACTTTTAACTTCGATGTAAGATAATTTTCTTCCTCCTAATTTGTTATGCTGCAGGCTCCACTCACACTGAGGAGCTTATTATTGTTTTTTTGAATTTTGGTGTTCTGGATCAATTGTTTTTTTTCAAACTGTTTTATAATTTTTTTTCATTAACTCTTGATCATTCTTATTGATATCTTTATGCAGGAATGGAATGTAGTGAGAATGCAAGTGAGTCACCCGATATTGCAAAACTCAAAAAAGTTATAATTACAGCTTTATGTCTTATAAATGAATGTTATGAAACATATATTTACAAGACACCGTGCATGACCTCGTTGTATAGAGGAGATAGTTGGATTGGAGAGCTACTACAAGGCCATCCAACGAGGTTTCATAATATGTTTCGTATGTCTCAAACAATTTTTGTAGATCTTTTGTATGACTTGGAAAATGTTCATGGTCTACATGATCATCAAGGACAACTGCTAGAGAAGTACTTGCGATAACCTTATATATTTTATCACATAATGAATCAATAAGGTCGACATGTGAGCGATTTCAACACTCAACTGAGACTATCAGTAGGTATTTCTCTATTGGATTGGAAGCTTTAGTGAAATTATCAAGTTCTGTTATCAAGCCTATAGATCCTAGTTTTGAAAATATTCCAAGGAAGATTTTGTATGATAATCGATATATGCCATATTTCAAGGTAAATACTATTATTATAATCTTATATGATTTGTAAATATTTATGAAATATCTAATCATCTTTTTCTCAATTAGGATTGTATAGGAGCTATCGATGGAACTCATGTGGATGCTCATGTTTCAACTGCTGAAAAGGTGGCTTATATAGGACGATGTGGTTTAACGACGCAAAATGTTATGGCAGTTTGTGACTTCAATGTGTTTTACTTTTGTAATGTCAGGATGGGAGGGTAGTACACAGGATAGCCGTATTTTTAAATTTGCTATACGTAATCAACAACATCAATTTCCTATGACACCACCAAGTAAGTATGTATTTCTCTATTGTAATCAACCACCTTACTCATTTTTTTTACTAAATAATGCTCAATTACAAACAGATAAATATTATCTTGTGGATGCTGGGTACCCGATGCAACGAGGGTTTTTGAAGCCATTTTCTGATACAAAGTATCATATTCCTGATTTTCAAAGAGAGAATCAAATTATACATGGGAGAAAAGAAACATTTAACAAGCGTCACTCTTCACTACGAGGTGTGATTGAGAGATCATTTGGTGTTTGGAAAAAGAAGTGGGTTATACTGCGTGATATGCCTACATATCCATTTAAGAAGCAAGTGAAAATAGTGGTAGCTACGATGGCATTACATAATTAATAATTATATACGTCGTCATCCCTCTCGTGATGATCCAGAATTCAATGTTTGTGATAGGGATCAATCATATATACCTCCAGAAGCGTATGAGTATCGAATTGGACAATCATTATTAGATAACGAAGGAGATGTGACAAATCATGAGGCACAAGATGGCGAAGGTGCTTAGGAAATGATACAACTACGGAAGCAAATCACATCTACATTGGTTAATGAAATGAATTAGAAATCATCTTTTTTTTTTTTAATTCTTATATGAAATTATGAACATTCTAGTTTTCATATGATTTGATTGTTACATACATGCACACATCACATCACACTTTATTAAAGAGTAAACATTCTGGGAATCCTAAAAGACCGTTTTTTATCAAGGATTCATCCTTTCAATAATGCTTGACTCTGTTCTTTATAGCCAGCTATTTTCTTCTATAATCCTCTCGTTATTGGTTGCTCCAAAGGTATGTATACTCATTGCTACAAGCCAAAAAAACCTGAAATTGGGATAAATGACAAACTTTATGGATTGTATTGGGAATCAAGTATTCAACTCAGAACTGCTGGGCTTCTTCGGAATATAGGGAAGCATCAGGAACTGCTGGGATTCCTCAAGCATGAACGAGAGGTCTGGCATCTGAGCTAGTAGCATATCCACTTTGTATTGGGAAGCATCAGGAAGAACAGAAGCGGTGCCAATTTTCTCATTAGTTTAATTGTTTTTATGTATTGTTGACAGACAATTTTAACGCAATAGAAGTTGTTTTTATATTTTGTTAAACATAATTTATTACTGTTGTAATTTCCTAAGTAATATATTCTTTAATTTGCTCCGAAAAGCATTAATAATATATAAAACTGCTCTATTTTATTCTTTAATTTGCTCTGTTATCCATAACTTTTGATATCCATTATGCTCATATGCGTGATGTCTTATGGGACAAGTTACTGTACAAAATAATACAACTACAGCAAAGTCGGAAGAGGATTTTTTCTGAATTTATATAACTTATTTTTTTAAAAAAATGAGGGTAGTAATGTAAATTGTTCTTATACAGCTGCAGCAAAGCAGTTTTATAATTATACTACCCAAACAAAAAATACTGTTTTCTATACAGCAACTTCAGAAAGCAGCTTTCTGTGCAGTAACTTCATAACCTGCTTTACTGACAGCTGCAGCCGTCCCAAACGCACCCTTAATTAGTAACGGCAAACGCAACCGCACCAAATAATATGGTTATGATATAAGGATCAAACTGAGAAACTAAATACCCCTAAAAATCACATGAAAATTCCCCTAAAAAAGTTAAAAAAACACTAAACAACTATGTTTAAAAAAACAAAAGAACCCAAATAAGTCCTCCATAACCGATATGTAATTCTCATGTAACAAAACTTTAGTTGATATCGATGATAGTAGTGAGATCTGAAACAAATAAATCAGAATAACAACAGCAAGAGTTATCAACTCAATATCAAACCACACCAGATCACAAATCAAGTCTTAATTAGTAAGGGCAAAACGCAACTGCACCAAATAATATGGTTATGATATAAGGATCAAACTGAGAATCGCATGAAAATTCCCCTAAAAAATAGTAAATAACAACTGATGAATATTCGGCTCATATGAATATTTGAAACTAAAATATTCAATCTTGAATTAGCCCAATCAAACTAGCTAAAACTATACCAAACGGGATGGCAAATACCTTATGGGAATTACTCTAAATTGAATCAAAAATTAAAACTGAGCCTAAGAACTAACTCAAAGATTGTAAATATAATACAATCATCACACTAGCATGTTCTTAACTATAAAAATTACAAAAGGAAATAAAACCAACTAATAAAAGAAACAAATGAATATTACACTGATCATTTCTTGATGCTACATCTTTTACGAGAATAATTAAAGATTCCCATCAAATATGCATAACTTGCATAATTTGATAATTATAAATTAAATTAGGATATAAATTTTGTGCTTTTTACAAGGTAATCCATGAATTATCACAAGTTCGTTCACATTGCAAGATAACAAGATATCTCTGATATTTATCATAAGTAATAGATACAATCTTATCATCAAGAATAATCTCAAGAATGAGAAGAGGTGAAAAGTGATATGTACTCAAAAGGAAACGTGAAAAAAGAGCAAAATCTAAAACTTGACAATAAGCCCGTGAAAAAAAAAATCAAAGAAGACACATTGAAAACTGGTTTTATACCAAATTTTTCATTAATTTTTAATTTACAAGCATTGGTTCCAACGCATTGAAAATTTTTAAATGATCTTACCTTCCTTTCATTCAATTTATTAAAGGTTCTTGATATAAGATTTCAAGAGTTAAATGCACCATGACTTTGCCACCAAGCTTACATACCAAGTATCTCCTATTTATATTAAGATAAATCTCATAATTGTTATAATTAGTAGACAAATTTTTGCAAACACCACAACAAATTTTGCATATGTTGTATAAATTATTGTGCAAAAGTGTTTAGACCTAGAATTTGAAGGTTACTCAACAAGATATATACATTTTCTAGATTGATTCATGGCGACAATCTCAAATTGAATCATGCCCATAAACCTATTGACAAATGAATTATATGCAGACTAAATCATAGGTGATAATAAACCACACCTAAGTGCATGCCAAGCTATAAGACAATGTAACAAATGCCCCAAGTTCTATTAATCACTTTAGTTCGGTCATTAGTTTGTGCATGATAAGTAGTTGAGAAATTAAAATGCATTCCTATTTTCTTTCAAAGAGTATTAAAAAATAGTCATCGATTTTACATCTCAATAATAAACAATTGGTTTAGGTCAACCATTAATCACTTCATTAGAATATATTTTAACAGTGTCAGCATGATTGGATCTATAGTGGGGACACTGGAGGCACGTCCAACCACTAGTTCGAGCCTATCCCACTATGTTGTCCAATTAGGTGAATCCTCAACCTTTCGCTCAATTCCACTTTATTTTATGACTTCGGATAAAAAAAATTTATAAAAAATAGAAACTAAATACAGAGCAAATATCTAGATTGAGAAATTAAAAATACATAATTATCCTAACCAAATCATATGATTCTACCAAAATTAATACTAACTTCAACGCAATGACTTGGATGTTTGATATCGACCTTGGTTAAATAACTAAAAATACATATATCTTGTATGCTTTGGGGTGATTTTGTATGGGTTCAAGCAAATGAATCAAGCATAAAAACTATAATTCTACAATGCAAATTAGTTTGTGTTGCTTGAGGTTTAACATTTTCATTGTAATGATATTGCATTGAGAAAAATTGATAATTTTTGGATGAGACTACAAATAAAGTTTGAAACATTCTTCATCTCCAAAAGGCCCATATCAAGTCCAGAATGATATCAAGACAATGAGTTTTAAAAAGATCCAAGAACTAAATCAAAATCAAATTAAAAGATGTGGTTCATTCCAAGTTTAAACATCAGGTAATTCAGGATCAAACAAACTCATCAAGTGTGCTAGCTGGATTGAAACTAATATTACCCAACCTAAGTTGCACCCCTATTAGCTGCCATTTGGGTTTGGGCATACCTAGCACATGAGGCTTCAGAAAATGGAGAATCTATGGAGTTAATGAATGCAATCTTATCATGAACAACTCCAGTTTTTACATGACAAGAACACTTGAACGTTAGGCAATGAAATAACTTAATTTTTCATAAAAAAAAAATGTGATTTGGCTCAAAACAAAATGGCTGGGCATTAGTCCAATTAGATTAGATTGGTTATCCATCAAGGAAAGAAGTGATTAAGTGGTTAAAAGATCTGTTTTGCTAACCAGTGAGAACATAAAGGCAAGAGAGGGAGGGGAGAACAAGGCATCTGTTCTTAATTTATCCTATCCTTCACTCTATCAAAGGAGTTTTCCAATCCAACGACCACTAAAACTTTATTAAGATGGTAGTCGAAGGGCATCACGTTATGTTTAATGCATGCTTTGTTGATTCAAAGGATTTAACAGTTTTTGTTTATGTTATTTGGAAACATTGTTTAAAATATTTTGGAATTTATCTAGTTGGCTTCTAAATTGATCTAAATTGAGCCTGCTTAGATTCTTGCAAGTGTGATAGCCTAACAAATGTAATTTGCCTATATCAATTTTGTTAAAGTTGGACTAATTAGGTTTTCCTTAATTCAAAATTTATCTTACAGGTTTTGATATAATTAACCTAATTAGTGAAGATTCATGAAAGCTTCGGTGAGTTAGGGATTATCCCATGTTTAGGTACGAGTTTCCTATTTTAGTTAATTTTTTCTTGAATTTTTAATTTTTAATGAATTAAACCAACAATAATTTATTAAATCAGTAATTTTCTATAAATTAATATTTTCAATCATTGTGGGACTTAGTAATTAGGAAGCCATACATTTATTGAGAGGTTTGATGGAGAAATATAGAGAGAATAAGGAGGATCTACATATGATATTTATTGATTTAGAGAAAGCATATGATAAAGTTCCAAGAGAAGTGCTATGGAGAGTTCTTGAAAAGAAAGGAGTTAATAATTCTTATATTCAAAATTCAAATCATTAAAGATATGTATGCATGAGCTATTACTTGTGTTCAAACACAAGGTGGTTTGACCAAGTATTTTTCTATTTCGGTTGGATTACATCAAGGATCAGCCTTAAGTCCATATCTTTTTGCTTTAGTCATGGATGTTCTCACTAAACATTTGCAAGAGGATGTACCTTGGTGTATGCTTTTTGCTGATGATATTCTTCTTGTTGATAAGACTAGAGAGGGAGTTGAAGGTAAACTTGAATTATGGAGGTCAACATTAGAGACTAAAGGTTTTCGCTTGAGTAGATCAAAAACGGAATATATGGAGTGTAATTTTAGCAGTAATAGTCCTAGTGAGGGGATTGTGACTTTGGGCAATCAAGTCATTAATAAGGTACTACGTTTTAGATTATCTTGGATAATTGGTTGTTCAGAGGTGATGGTGAAATTCGAATGGGGATATTTATCAGTAGTAATTCACAAAATGGATGGGTCGAGAGTGGAGGAATGCATCGGTCTTATTGTGCCGATCAGAAAAGTCTCCCCTCAAACTTAAGTTGGAAAATTCTATAAGATGCGTGTGGGAGACCTGCCAAAAATGCTTTTAAAAATGGTGCCGATGTTTGGCCGCATTAAAAGAAGAAGAAGCAAATACTAAGTTAAGTGTTGCAGAGGGAATTGTAGGGATGCCGTAGGGGTTGACGCACTTAGAGATATGGATATCAAACAATTAAGCATATACGTGAAAAGGTTGAGTAGCTCCATGGAAGATAAAAATTAGAGAAGAGTCGCCGGCCTTAGATGGTTTGGTCACATTAAACGGATAGGCTTGCTGATGACCCGGATGCTAGGAAAGTTGAGGTATATAGATCTTGACTTATGTTTAAGAAAAGTAGAAGTAGATCTTAAAAAGAACTCTGGGTAGAAAATATTGAATGAATCTTTTTTTATTTAGATTTACAAGAGAATTTGACTTTTAATTTGACACAATAGCGAAAAAGGATTCATGTAGCCAACCCCACGTAGTGGGACAAAGGCTTGATGTTGTTGTTGTTGTTGTGAGACTTAGTAATTAGGATTAATTGCGAATTGTGGCGTTAAATTAGGGAAAAGAGTCTTTGATGCCATTGGAGTTGAGTGGATTGAGTATAAGGGCGTCTCCTACGATGGTAGATGGCATACTTATTGTAGGGTAACTATTCCTTGGCTATAAAATATGACTTTTATCATTATGCCCTCAATTGATATGAATTAATGGTACATAAGCTATGATGCACAGACACGAACACGGCAGCATGGATACGACACGACACGAAAATGAAACACGTTAATTATTGAAAATATAGGACACAGACACAAGTTGGACATGGTATTATAATTTTTATTTTTAAAAATAGTGTATAAAAATAAAATGAGTATAATATTAAAAATAATTTAAAATAATAAGTCATTTAACTAGAATTTATGCGTAAAATAATTAATATTAGAATGTCGAGAGTCACGTGTTAATGTCGTGTATCAGGCATCGAGAGAGGAGATGATAATGTTGTTGAGAGTCAGGCATTAATGTTATGCAATAAGTATCAGGCGACGTCGAAGTCAAGAGGGCATCTGTCGTCGATGTCGAGAGGGTATTGGTCGTCGATGTTAAAATGAGTTGGATAAAGATGAGCTGTCAAGTTGTGGGTGTATAAATTACTAGCGTCGAGCATCAATGTCAAGACAATGTCAAACTTTGATGTTGAGATGGTTTTGAAATGTCGATGTTGTAACAACATCAGACATCAATGTTGAGATGACATTGATCATTGTTGTGAAACTAAAGTCACGGCCCACCAAAGAGAAAATAAAATGAGAATATTTGATGAATGGGGTATTGAGTGCAGGCGATTGATTAGATGTTGTTGAGAGAAAATAAGAAATTTAATTTTTATATTTTAAATAAATAAAATTATATTAAAAAATTCATAAAATATTTAAGATGCACGCATCAGACACACATGTTCAATTTATATGTAATATTTTTTTTAATAAGACACATTTTCGGCGTGTCTAACACATGTCAGAGATGTGTCAGATGCATGTTGTGTCGGATACTGCACGCCTTTTTGAGGAGAAGTGTCGGTGCATCTTAGTGCATAAGTATAACCACAAACTTTCATTAAATACTACTTTCTTGATCTTAATTCATCTATATGAGCAACCTCTAATGATTGCAGGTTATTGATTTAATTCCAAAAAAAATACAATGGTTTAAATCTGATTTATGTGATATCTCCCAGCATATCTTTAAAATGCATACCCTTGATTGATATCTCATTTGCTTCAAACTTATCACCCAAGCTTTAAATTTGACAGCAAATTAGACTCTAATCTTAAAAAACTAGTGAATATGTGAAAAAACTTAATTTGAGCATTACCACTTATGTTACCACCATTTTATTTATGGCAGGTACACTGATGAGCTGATGTCATGGGAAGAAATTTTGTATTGATCGACATCATTTCAGCTCTATCTGATATTTATAGGTTCCCTTCTATTATGTGGGGCGGTGTCTTTATTTGGTAAGCATCATAGTTTTGGTTTTATTTGGTTATACGATTTCATAAATCACGTTTACATTCTATTTTGGTGGATAAACTGTGGCCGTGTGGATATTAAGGTTTGGTTTCTTTGATTGATTTTATTGGATATCTTGGGTATAATAATGACGTTAGGATTTTCATGTATATAATTTGGAAAAATTCACCCTGTTTAGATGTCATTTTGTCAAAAAATTTGGAATCTAGCAACTTAACAATTGCTCCAAACTAAAATCCTGTCAGAAAAGCAGTCGTGGTTCTCCTACTAATGCATGTACCAAAATGTTCATCACTACATTTCTTTCAGACATTAGATGCTTTCAATCAATTACTGGCAGCAAGTAAAACTGATTCCAATCAATTAGACAGTAATTAACACACAAATATCACAAATTTAACAATCATTGCTATAAAAATTGGAACAATTTTCTAAACTCTTTCTCTAGATACATTTCAGAAAAAAACCTAGAATTTCTCACATCAATCCAACAAAAACAAAAGGTTAGCAAATAACTTTCCAGCAAAGACAAGAGAAGAGATGGAAGAATCGGACCTGAAAGTGGCGGCCATCGAGCTTCTTGATACCGTAGCCGAGTTGCACTGTGCCGAAGGATTTGATGTCGGTGATGACTCCGTTGCACTGGAAAATGCGCTTGCCCAATCGAGCGACCAGATTCATAATCGCTTCTTTCTTCACCGAAGTCTTCGCAAGCAGCATGCAATCGTATAGCGGCATTTCTCCTGCTCCTCTTCCTAATTCCCCTCTTTTGCCTTTTCTGCCTGTGCTCCTCGGCGGCTTCAACAAAGTTAACCAAAGCTTACTAGGTTCACTTTTATTTAATTTTTTAAAATGTTTATTAAATATATTTTTATCTTTTTTTTTTTTAATTTTTTAAAACAAATCAAATTAATCCAAAAAAACATTCAAAATAATTTTATATTATTTTAAATATTTTTTAAAAAATAATTGTCATCACTGGTGTTGGACACTAAGTCACTAATATCACTATTATTTTATTTTTAATTATCATTGTCACTTATATCACTATCGATAAAGCACAATACTGTCATCATAGCTCAATGTTGTCTTAATAATATTGTCATTATAAGTAGGGGTACAAATGAGTCGAGTTCAGCTCAAATCATAACTAGTTCGTGCTTGGCTTGCTAAATTTTCAAGTGGCTTGAACTCAAGCTACGTGCTAGCTAACGAGCCAAATTGAAGGATTTTTATGAAATTTTTACCTTCAAATATCAACCTTATCAAAACTATTCAAAAAATTAAATTTCAAGTAAAATATGACAATGGAAACAGTGCTAACATTCAATAAGAAAAATATCAAATGTTGAAAATAGCACAATAACACAAAGCTCAACCCTACTTAGAACAGCTCAAACAACTAATGCTACAATAACACATTTAATTGCAAATAGATAAGATCCAAAACATAAACTACAACCAAACATCATAGAAATGCAAATGCAAATTCTCATCACAAAGTTCAAATTACAAAGTTAACCAATAAAAATAATTTCTCCGTTCTTTCTTCATCTTTGAGAACTTGCATTTGACAACAAGAGCATTCGAATGCTTGGCTAAATTTAAAGATAACCGAAAATATATAAAAGAAATAATCACTATAATATTATAAAAGATCACGTCTCCAAGCCTTCAGCATCCTCTCATAAATTTTGGTGCAAATCTACAAAATTTAAAAAAATTGGTAAATCATTTGGAGTTAGCATTGATTATAAAAAAAATTAAATAAGATGCAGTTTATCGTGACAACTATCTTAAGTGTACGGTATTGATATCTCAATCTCTTCATCATCTTAGTCTTCATACAAAGTATGTTAGAGATAAAATGAACTTTAAAAAATTATTAAATCATTACAAATGAATACATTTGTCTTGTCCTTCAATTCATAATGAGCACGAACCTAATTTGAACTTCATATTAAAGCATGTACTATTTCAACACCCAATTTAGAATGATACATATCCACAACTCTCTCTTTCCTGCTGAGAATGTAGATTCTAAAGCAACTGTGATGATAGAAATTGACAGCATATCCATAAAACTATTCTTGGCAATATGCGATATTTCGGTATTTCACTTTGTTGCTCATATTGCCATTTCAATTCCTAAGATCCCGACAAAAAAATGTCTAATAATAAAAAATAAGATTTCTAACTGGAAATGCTTAGACACGGGTGAATTTTATATGGGAAAAGCAACTTGACTATTCTAGCCGTAAAAAATAGCTTTCCATTACAAAGTTGTTTGAAAAGTAATAATATAGTAACAAGAAAGAAATAGTCAAGCGAAATTATGGTTGCCATAAAAAATAAAAAATAAAAACAAAATAAAAAACTAAGAAGCTATCCTAAATAGACCTTAAGGGTCCATTTGAGACAACTATAATTTCTTGTAAAGGTGGTTATGAAGTTGTTGTGGAGTAAGTTTTTAGAAGATGTTGTATTGAAAAACTTTTTGGCATAAAAATTTCCTAAAATCAATGGCTAAACATAAACTATAGTTACTATCTAGAGATTAAAACATAATAAAGATGTGCCATAGGAAGCCTAAGTCTTGTGATTTGTTTAACAACTATGCTTAACTTAGGAATTTTTATGGTCCAATAAATCTTATATATAAATCAAAATTCTAAATTTAATAAACCCATGTATGTAGATGAAATTATCTTTGAAGATAATTTCAAATTTGAATAAGATTTTTTTTTTTCTTAATTAATGTGTTTTTAACAAATTTTTTAAAGGTTTAGATATATTTTAGATTGAATTTTATATAATTAAATAATCCCAATCGATATTTATCTATATATTTGATACGTCATCATAAAATTATCTTGATCGGGCACGAATCTTGAGGCAAAAATTAAGATGGAAACTTCAAAAATTAATTTGGAGACCGTCTCAACTCCGATTTCAGCAAACTTATAGTCGAACTGAACGTCTCGGAAATACAAACCCAACGACACCGAATTCGACTCAATCCGAGCTCAAATGAGTCTAAATCAAGGACCCAAAGTGGTTTTGGAAAGTTCAAACCATAATTTGAGTTACCAAACGGTTTTCAAACAAGACGTGCTTATAGTCGAATCGAGCGGCTCGACAAGACGAATCCATCGAGCCCAAGATCGTCAAATTTTGACATAATTAAGACCTTCATATGTCTGACGAATGATACACGATCAAGGGATTCAATATCGGCCGTCCATCCTACCACTCCATATTTACCTATGATCTCTCACCTATTTACAGGCCATGCCACTCCATAATATATATAAATAGCCCCTCATTTCTCTTAAGGAGGGGCCCAAGCCAAGACCCAAGCAAGAAGAACAAGAGAATGATAGGAGGGAAGAGACTCCTCCTCGTCCACTACCGGAATTTCGCGACTTCCATGGGACGCCGGAATTCAGCCCGACTTCCATGGGACGCCGGAATTTCGCCCGACTTCCAAGTGACGCCGGAATTTCGCCCGACTTCCACGAGACGTCGGAATTCCGCCCGACTTCCAAGTGACGCCAGAATTTCGCATGACTTCCACAGGACGTAGGAATTCTGCCCGATCTCCAAGTGATGCTGGAGTTTTGCCCGAATATCATCTAACATCGGAGTTCTCCTCGGCCGTCGACTGACGTCGGACTTCTACCCGACGCCGGATCTCCGCTCGTCGCAAGATTTTTGCCCGACGTCGAACTTCTACATGTTGTCGGACTTTCGCCAGACACCTATCTGATGCTGGGTTTCTGTCCATTGCTGGATTTCTACCTGATGACATCCTTTTGACTTATGTCGCCAGCCGACTACAGTCCTTCCGACCTCCATCACCCGCTGACTACGGTCCTTCCGACTTACATCACCGACCGATTATAGTCCTTCGGATCAAACAAATACATCAGCAGTGATTCTTTGTATTCTTGTCATATAATGTACTCTATAAGATGTACATCAAGCTAAGGCCTTCCCTCAATGAAGGACCTCATTTGTAATCAATTGCAATACTAAGGGATTCATTCAAACTAGGCTAGGCACCGTGGTTTTTCCCCCTTTTAAGGGGTTTTCTACGTAAAAATTTTGGTGTCTTATAAATGCTACACACCCTCTCTCTTATCTGATTGAGTGCCGGATTTTCGTACAAAGCTAAGACATTAAGTTTTATATTTCTTTACCGCCGCGAATACTCTATGACGCAACAATATTTATAATTAGGGTTAATAATTCATTTGAATTTTTAAATTCTCTCCTAAATCACTCACTTGAAGTTTAATCAACTCTAAAGTTTCGTTTGGAACGGTTTTTTTTCTACTTCTTAGAAAAACTTTCTAGAACATATTTTTTTTACTAAAAAACTGCTTTAAGAAGAAATAAGCTATCCCAAACAAAACCTGAAACTTTATTTTGAATAACTTTTCAATTATTTTTATGATCAGGAAAAAGTTAATAAAAAATAATTGATGTTTGAAAAATATTTTTTTTGTCGCTTCTTCAAAAATTTTATTTTAAAAACTAGTTATAAAAAAACATTTTTAAAATTTTCTTTGGAAAAGGAGCTTTTAAAAGTAGAAACAGAAAAACTTAGGTTTCATTTGTGATAGTTTTTTTATTTATTTCTAAATCATTTTTTTAAATAGTGAAAAATGTAAGAACACAGAGCTAGCGGAGAGGAGAGGAGACACCGACGGAGCAGACAAGAAAAGGAAGAAGACCCAGATGAACAGAGGAAAGGAAATGAATGTATTATTAGATTAAATCCAAACGTACAGGTAGACATGTATTTATAGATGTACATAGGTAGAAAAGTAAATAAGTACAGAAATAATATAAGCTAAGTTGAGGCGTCCTGATATCCTCCCGCAAAGTAAGCGTTCTTTGGTTGAATGCTTAATTTGGATCATAATTCAATGAACCGGGCGGTAGCAAAAGGTTTGGTTAGGATGTCCGCAACTTGATCTTTGGACGAAATATGTTGGACGTTGACATTGCCGGACGCGATGTGTTGTCGAATGAATTGGTAGTCTATTTCTATGTGCTTTGTTCTGGCGTGAAAAACAGGATTCTTGGCTATTGCAAGTGCAGAAATGTTGTCACAATATATCGTTGTGGGATTGTGCTGTGGCATTTGAAGTTCGTCCGCAAGTCGACGTAGCCAGAGGACGTCTGACGTGGCCGCAGATAGAGACCGGTATTCCGCTTCCGTGGATGATTTTGCCACCGTGACCTGTTTCTTCACTGTCCAGGATATAAGGTTGGGGCCTAGAAATGTGCAGAAGCCGGAGATTGATTTCCGTTCCGTGCTATATATCCGATGCCCAGTCCGCATCGGAGAAGGTGTTAAGTTGTAAATCACCCTTTGTAATTGGAAGACCGAAGGAGATGGTTCCCTTGACATAGCGAAGCAGTCTTTTGAGTGCGTGGTAGTCGTGAACGGAGGGATGCTGCATGTGTTGGCAGATTCTGTTAGTGGCGAAAGCAATGTCGGGATGAGTTATAGACAGGTATTGAAGGGATCCGGCTAAGCGTCGATAGAGAGAGGGATCGTCAAAGTCTTGTTCGTGACTGTTCTGAAGCTTGGATTTTGGAGTGAGAGGAGTCGGAGACTCCTTGCAGTCAGTGAAACCACTATCGGATAGTAATTGCCTGACATAATGTTCTTGTGTGAGGAAGTATCCTGTGGAGGTTTGCTGGACTTGTATTCCAAGATAGAGTGAAATTTGACCAGGTTCTTTCAGAGCAAAGTTTGAGTGCAGGTCTTTGAGAAGAGTTTGTATGCGATCTTGATCATTACCTGTGACAAGGATGTCATCAACGTAAATTAGAAAGTAGATTTGAGAATTATTGTGATGTGAAATAAGGAGGGAGGGGTCGGAGCGACTGAACCGGAATCCTCGTGTTTGAAGAAAATTTGTTAACTTTTGAAACCACTGCCGTGGGGCTTGTTTCAGACCATACAGTGACTTGTGAAGTTTGCAAACAGCGGTTGGAAGAGTGGGATCGACGAATCCTTTAGGTTGTCGCATGTAGATATCATCTGGAAGGTCGCCGTGTAAGAAGGCGTTGGAGATGTCGAGCTGTAGAATTTTCCAATTTCAGTTTACTGCCAAAGTGAGAAGAATGCGGATCGTGGGCATTTTGGCGACCGAACTGAAAGTTTCGGTGTAATTTTTGCCAAATCGTTGATCATATCCCAAAGCGACGAGGCGTGCCTTGTGGCGATCTACTTCACCTGTAGGAAGAAATTTTGTTTTGAAAGTCCACTTACAGCCGAGTATGCGCTTGTTTGGAGGTGGGGGAACAAGAGTCCAAGTTCCTTGAGTCTTTAAGGCATTGATTTCTGCTGCCATTGCGGTGCGCCAGTGTTCCATTTTGACAGCCTGGTTGTAGTGGATCGGATTGGTAGTGGATGAAGACGTGCTGAGAAGCGAGACAATATGTTTCGGCTTGTGTATTCCTGATTTGGAGCGGGTCTGCATTGAGTGAGTGGGGGGAGGAGGGTGTGCTGTGTTAGGTGCAGAATTGTTGATAGTGGAGTTGGTGGTGGACGGTGTAGGAGTAGGAGGATTTTGGTGAGGAACAGGCACAGGGACAGTGGTAGTGGGGGCTGTGGTTTGTGGATTGAGGTTTCTGGATATGGCTGAGGTTGGGACAAGCAGAGTGGGCGGAATGATTTGCGATTCTGAAGTGTTGTTGTGCTGTTCAGAGGAATTGGCTTGATTGAATGGGAATTGCTGTTCACAAAAGATCACGTGTCTGGAAACGTGAGTTTTGTGTGTTGCAAGGTTGTAACACTTGTAACCTTTGTGGTTAGAGGAATAACCCACGAAAACAAAGTCGGTGGAGCGAGGAGAAAATTTGTCGTGCGTGTAAGGTTGAAGCCACGGATAGCACAAACAACCAAAGGTCCGAAGGTGCGAGTAGTTGGGTACCTTATTGTAGAGAAGTTGGTAAGGAGATTGAAGGATTTTGGATTTCGACGGAAGGCGATTAATGAGGTAAATGGCCGTGGAGATGGTTTCGGCCCAGAAATGGAGAGGAAGATTGGAAGCGTGTAGGAGGGTGCGCGTGAGGTCAAGAATGTGCCGGTGTTTACGTTCGGCGATCCCGTTCTGTTCTGGTGTATGGGGACAGCTTTTCTGATGAATTATGCCGTTTTCTTGTAGGTAGTCATTAAACGCATTGCTAGTGAACTCGCCTCCGCCATCTGACTGAAAGATCTTGGGCATTTTGTTGAATTGCGTTTGAAATAAATTGCATAATATTTTGAATTTCATTAGCGTTTCCTGTTTAGAATGCATAAAGAAAATCCAAGAAAAACGTGTAAAATCGTCTACGAATAACACATAATAGCAAAAACCATTTAATGAAGGATTCGGAGCCGGACCCCAAACGTCCGAGTGAATGAGCTCGAACGGAGAGGAGGTGACCGAATCTCTTTTATTGAAGGAAAGCTTGTGGCTCTTGGCCACGTTACACGATTTACACATAACAGCAGTAGAAGAAAATGGAAAATCTGGAATGCATTTAGCTAAAGAACTAAGCAGACGAGTATTGGGATGTCCCAATCGGGCATGCCATAACTGAGAGGAGGTGGTTTTTGCTTGCAGCGCCATAGGAGCAGTGTCCGGAGACGGTTGTAGATGGTACAAGCCGTTACGTAGATGACCACGTAGAAGTAGGCGTTGATCCTGAGAGTCCTTAATTTCAAAAGAGTTAGCATAAAAAGTAATTGAAACCGAATTGTCTCGAGTTAACTTGGAGACAGAGATTAAATTATGAGTAAGAGCCGGAACATGTAAAAGGGAGCATAGACGAAGCTTACGAGGCGTGTCCGGGAGCGGAAGCAAACCTTGGCCAGTATTTTGAATGGGTAGAGATGAACCATTGGCAACAGAGACTGTTTCTTGGCCGAGGTAAGGGTATGGTTGTTGTATATTGGTGCTGTCCGACGTCAGGTGAGAGGAAGCACCCGAATCGAGTATCCAATCTTGATTGTTGGATGAAGTTGGTTGAGCGAACATTGCTTTGGAGCTGTAGGTGGTGGTCGGCGCATACTTGAAGTTGCACCGGTGCCAGCAGTTTATGGCTATGTGTCCAGTCTTGCTGCAGATTTGGCAAGTTGGGCGCGAAGCAGTGTTCTGAGTGTTGGTTGTTGAAATTTGAGTGGGAGCAGGCGATCTTGGCGGCCCGTTCTTGTTCTTGAAAGACTGTTTTTGATTCCGATTTCGTGGCTGATTGTAGGAAGAGGCGTACAAAGCTATGGCAGCTTGATCTCTGAGGAGTTCTTGATTTACATGAATTTCCTCTGTACAGAGAAGTGAATACAGGTTATCGAGGTCGGCTGGCAGTGAGGAGGTCCGAAAGGCAGCCTTGAAGGAATTGTAGGACGACGGAAGTCCATTGAGGGTGTAAAGAATTATGTCCTCAGGATCAATCTTGGAGCCGGAAGCAGCGATTGTATCGACAATAGTCTTTATGTGGGACAGGTATTGCTGCATAGATAGGTTTTTCATTTGCACATGGTGGAGTTCGTTCTTAAGTTGGAGAACCCGAGAATGACTCGAAGGCTGAAGGCGATGTTCAAGAATCTTCCAGATTTCTTGAGCGGTGGAGGCAGTAATTACATAAGGTAGAATAGGGGGGGAAATGGTGGAGAAAAGGGCGGAAATTAGGTTGCTGTCAACAAGATTCCAGGCAACGTGTTCCGCAGAGGTTGTGTCGGACGGCGGTGTGGTAGAGCCCGTCAAATGGCCAGCGTAACCGTTGGCAGAGAACTGCTGTAGAATTTGAGTTCTCCAAATTGCGTAATTATCAATGGTCAGCTGGTTGGGGATGAGATTTTTGATATTGGAGATGAAGAATTTGAGAGTGGCTGGGATGGTGATGTCCGGAGGGGATACGGTGGTGGGAGAAGGGGAGGGAGGAAGGGAAGAGACCGAACCTTGTTCTCCCATAGATGGCTCTTGATACCATGTAAGAACACAGAGGTTGTAAATTAATTAGAAATTAAATTCAGCTCAAATTAAAATTAAAAGCCTCACAACCAATTCTCTCAAGTACCACCCTATTTTTATTAAATAAAATAGACAATAAAGAGTAAATAAAGAAAGTTTTATTTTATAATGATAGTACCCGATAATTTATTAATCTATATTTTATAAAAAAAAAAAGAATATCTAAATATCTCCGCATGCATCACGGATTCTTTCTGTACGTATATATTGACTTACGAGTTACGACTCATGAAAAAGTCTCTATTTGTATTATTTTATTTTCAAAATGTAGGCTTCCTAATTTATCTTCCTTGCTTCGTAACGAGGGAAATGGGGAATGTGAGAGCCTGCCGCGTGTCACCGACCAAGCCGTCACAGAAATGAGTCGCCATCCTCCTATGGCCCACCACGCGACGGACGGCCCATCAAGGGATCCATGGACCAGGTCGATTTGACGCTTAAATTATATAATGTATTTTTATTAAAAATAAAATAAAATAAAAAATGTAGAAACAAAAGTGGTGAAGGAACCTATTCTCTTGGTTGGTCATCAATACAAATTTTGATTTTGAACATTGTAAATTTTAGTTTATTTTTACAATTTAAGTTATAGTTAGTGTGCGCTGGAAAATTCCTGACGGTAGTGCATGCACACTCATGTAAAGAAAAAAACATAAGACTTATTAGGAGGTTATAGTTTTTATGTGGGAAAAAAAAACCCCACGAGGCCTGATCCGATTAAATATTTCCACTAGTATTTGTATTTGGTTATAAGTTAAGCCGTTTCTCTCAGAATGGCTTTGATACATTGTGAATAATGCACTAGTTGGTTGAAGTAAGAAGAGTCCTTTTATAAGAATTTAGCATATATCCAAGTGATGAACTTCAGGGCCAGAGTTGATGTAAATGGCATGTATTGATCTTATAAGTGATAGTGTGTGTAGGCATTGATGGCGATTATTGTTGATGAAGTTTCTAAGTGTCAAAGTAACCATGCGATAATGATCAAAACTTATAGATTTATGGACAGTAGTGGGCAATGGTGGCTAGAAGATTGTTGTCGGATGATAGAGGTTGGAGAGCTATAGTCAAGCAATGGAGGTAAAAGGACTATAATCAGGTAATGATGGTGTGAAAGATCGCAATATGACAATGGTAATCTAAGGACCTTAAGTTGGTGGGCGACAAAGTTTGCATGATCATAGTTGGACGATGGTGGATGGAGGACAATAGTCAAATGACGGTGGTCGAAGAGTCGTAATTGGTGGGTGATGAAGGTTATAATGATAATAGTTATCAGGTGATGGAGGTTGAAGAACTATAGATGGACGATAGTAGTATGAGGATAGTAGTCTAGCAACATTGATTGGATAATTGCATGCTAAAAGTGGTGGAGGTTGGGGGAACATAGTTGGATGACAATAATCTTAGAATCATAATCGGTAGGAGACAGAAGTTGAAGAATAGTGATTGGCGGAAAAAAAAAACGGGTTGAAAAGATCGTAGTAGAATGATTGTGGTTTGAGGATTGTAATAAGACAATGGTGTCAGAGGATCTTAGTCGATGATAGAGGCCAAAGGAATCATAATCAACTAGCGACCAAGCTAATAGAACATACACACATATGACATAGCTTGAGTCATGCTAATAGATAAATCTAGATTCATTATATTTTATATTGCCCCATGTGCATTTTTTTATGCAACTTATCTTGTATTTTATTGAGGCTCATAGCTTTATACCTATTTATGTGGAATTTGAAGGCCTCCCCTCAATCTAGTATGCATAGTACAAGTCATTTCATTCAATATCTAATGAGGTTAATGCCTAGTAATCCTACCCTATCAATATGCAATCCTCTCTTTAAAATGTATAAAACCCATATATATGAACCATGTTAATGTCATCTATATAACTTGTAATTTACTATTTTAACCCTCCATACGACCATGTGTGCTTGATTGCCTACTTGAGCTTATCTCCATTTGGTACTAAAACTAAGAGCATTAATAAACATCCTTAATCAAGAGTTTTCATGGGTTCCTCTATAAAAGTGAAATTAACCATAGGAGCTTACCCCTATAGGAACATAGTGTCGCATAATCTTTTAAACAAACTTTGTTATTTTTCATGTCATTATAAGAAAATCTTTAGAAACTTTATTCTCAATCAATACTCCATCGATTCAAATCTTGAAGATAAGATCTATAACCATTTTTTTATCCTTCAAGATGGTAAGATAAAACATATTCTTCCCTTACACACGAGTCTCCTATAAAAGTAGCATCGTATAAATACACATCATTCTAAATTCTAAAAGTACTTAAGGACTAAAAGTTGATCTCAAGATCAACGCTCCTCCTTTTGTAATAAGATTCATATTGTGAGAGAGACATTCATACTAAAATGACTCTTAGATATGATTACCTTATGTAGAAAAAAAATCTTTAGTATAATCATATAAGGCAAAGACTTGTTGGAAAAATATACAACAAAGAGTCAAGGTCGAGTAAGACTTGTCAAGTTAGTCAATTATTTGAGAGACTTCACCATACTCATAAGAAGTGAAAGTATTCTAAAGTTTTTTACTAGCCAATTTAAAGTTTTTTACTAGAAAAAAAAAAAAACACATTCATCGAAAAAAAGTTGTAATAGCCCGTATTTTGACCCAGATAAATTTTTTTTTCTAGAGTAAATATAAGTCCAATTTATAAACCATTTTT
Source organism: Dendrobium catenatum (assembly GCF_001605985.2). NCBI lineage: Eukaryota > Viridiplantae > Streptophyta > Magnoliopsida > Asparagales > Orchidaceae > Dendrobium > Dendrobium catenatum. The sequence goes on from NW_021318862.1 coordinate 131,217, forward strand.
TCATAGCATTGAGATTGTGGTATTTTAATTACACAATTTTTTTCATAAATTTTGGGCACTGGTGAAAATTCTTAAGAAATTGATACATATTGGTACAAGTGAGGATTTTGAGACTGCCAGGTGTCCATTTTGTAAACAAATTTCATCGATATTTTTTAAATAAAATGATTTATTTTATAGATATTTTTTTGATAATTTTTAAAGTTCCAAATAGATTTATATTGATTTTGTATTAAAATTTGAATAAATTTAATAGTATATTAAATATTTATATTACATTATATAAAAATATCTTAAAGCACTTATGTTTTTTTTTTTATTAAAATCCATCTCATCCCTAAGCATTCAACATTATAGAGAATGGCTTGAGATAATTTGAGAGAAATGAGAGGAGAGAAAAAATAGAAGCTAAGATTTGAAGGTTACAGAGCAATTTTTATTAGTCGGTCAAGTTTGGAGATTTACTCGCCTTGCTGTAAGAAATATTTACCCTATTTCTTATTTCATAGATTCTGTGTTTTTGATATATTTCTTATCAAATTTGTATTTTGTGTACCGAAAAAATATGAATGATTCACCACGTAATTTTTTATATGTTATAGAGATTAAAATTATGAATATTTTGATTATTTATTTGAGATTTTTTATCGAATGATTTTGAAAATATAATAATTTTTGTGTACTAAGAAATTTATTTTGATGTTTAAAAATAATGATTTGTTCAACTAAAACATCAAAATGTTATTTTATGCAATATTTTATAATTTGGTTAAACTCTGAAAATGTGAATTTTTACTCAATACAATTTTTGTTTCTACCATTGTGACATTTTGTTATTTTCTGAATTAAGCTTTATTATACTTTATTTATTTCAATGCATTGAAAATAAATATGAATATGTGATTGAAATTACTGTTATAGTATTGTGATAAAAATGTATGTGAAAAAGATAAGTAAATACTTGTTGCCCATTAGTTGGAGACTGATTGATCTATACAAGATGGTGGGCTGATAAGCTTTCCTTTAAATACTATAGTTTGATATTATCATTTGTTAATTCATGTGATACACTGATTGAGAGTTATAAAGAGATGATTATTGTGCTAACGGGTAAAGAGTGATGATTTTGTTTATTGAGCCAACGATTTACTGATACTTATATAATACTGAAAAAATACCGTGATAATAAGAACTTCATACATGTTTATTGTGACTATTGAAATGCATATTTTTGAGGTATTGCTCTTACTATTACACAGATTTATTGTTGATACATAGATTTACTGTTATTGCATTATTTTACTGCTCCTACCACTAAATTATTATTGTTACTGATTTAGATACTGATACTAAGTATGTAATATACTAAGCATATGATATAGAATATCTGGATAGTATGAGTACACTTTTATATAACTTTATTATATTTACATGATTTTGATAGTCTTTATCAATATTTTTATTTGATTATTTATACTATTTTGTACTAATTGGTATTACAGATATGACGATTGCTTTATATATTTTAGACTCATACTAGTTTTCTATTTTATTGGATTCCATATCATAATATTTTACTATTATAGATTCTACTATTATTACATTTGAAATTTACTATTTTTGTATTGATTCAATAATCGTATGAATGTTACTGTTATGATTTGACTATTGACAAGCATATTACTTCTTTATCATACTTTGAATTCAATTGTAGGTTCTAGTTGCTTGCTAGCTTGTGAGCTTATTATATGTGTTTAAATGATTTCAAGTCAATGTAATGATCAGTAGTGTAAGGTTGGTCAGGATTCCTTTAAGTTCAAGTTCTTTTTTTTTTGTTATTATTTTATACTTAAGACATGATGGATATGCAATATGATTGTGTAAATCCCGAGTAGTATATATATTTTTTAGAAAAATGAATTATATAATCTATTTTTGTTGTATATTACTGATAGATGATATTAGAGAGCTATAGTTATTATTTATTAAAAGATTGAAATAATAATTCTTTCAATTTAGATTATGGGATATCATAGAAGTTGTATTCACAAATCATTATAAATAACAATTTCAATAATAACATTAATATTATATTTCATTTCAAATAAAAATGTAACAATATTCTTTTCAAGTAAGAATTTTCACAAAAAAATTTAAATAAAGTATTTACAAGGTAATTATCCAACACAACAACTTGTTAAGATAGGAAAAAAAATATTAAAATTAAATTCAAAATCAAAACACTAATTTCAAGAACCATAATGATCATCTTTTCTGTCATATAAAAATGATAATATAAACGGTAGTCCTCATCTTCATAAACTATTTATATTTATCTATAGAGACACTTGAAGAAACCTAACTTGATCTAAAAAATCCTTATTCGCTTTATCTTGATCGACCTCCAAGTGATATTCTAAATGAAAATGTACTTATTTTTTAGTCCTTTAATATATAAACTTTGCAGAAAAAAAAAAAAGATTGTTACCTCAAATCTTTTAATATTGAACATATGATTGAAAAATGTGCAATTAGAAGAAAAAAGACTTGAATAAACTATAGAGTCCTTGAATTTATCGCACAACAAGGTTGAAGCTTCTCCTAACACAAAGCAGGACATTATCTTGAGTGAAATATCTCAGTGGGAGTTTGGCATTTTGGATAATACTGAAGGGTAAACTCCATACCTATTGCAAATAAACTCATTTAGGAAATCTCAATAAATTTCCTCATCATGTTGAATTCAATCTTTAGCTTGTTAACCTCTCAATGACTTTCGTGGGAAATTTTTTCGTGAAAATTAGTAGGGCAAGTGATATAATATATAAGTTTAGCTTCAACATCATTCAACCATAACCATTAATCTTGTGTGCATGTTTCAAACCAATTCATTCATATATTCAATGATCTCATCTTCTCATCCACATGCCTTACTTCTAGCAAACTTAATATTTTTTATAGTGATACAATCCCTATAAGTAGCTCATTAACCTTTCTTGATGAGATCATCAATTACAAGTAAAGTTATGTCCGACTCACTACCATTGCCATACTTTCATTGGCTTAGCCAATTTCCTCAACAACTTAAGTTTCCATTGACAATGATTTTTTGTAAATGAATTACTCATAGCTTGTGATTCCAACTTCATTTATGGCTTCAATAGAGGCCTTTTTCAAAGCTAACTTCTCAACACTTCTAACCCGACCAATCTAGTTGAGTGATTGTGAGAAGACCCTCCTCATTCACCCATGAAGTTCCTCTCTATAGGTGTTTGGAGGTTGGTGATCAAATTAGAGACGAGCTCCATGCTATGAGTATCAAATGACATTCACATGAAAACCTAATTCATTTTTGATATGAAAGAAGACACAAGAGTGTTAAATTCATTGTTAATTATTGCCTTTAAAGGTTTTTTTATTTTATTATTATTATTATTATTTTATTATTGTCGTTAAAGGTGTATCAGTCTTCACCTCTATAATAAAATTGTCTAGAATATCTTCAACAAGCACTGTTAGTGTAATCCCATCTTTTTAACAACTACTTACATTCACACAATAACATTCTCTCTTCATCTGAGTGCTTCTCAACATCACCCTCTTCAAGTTTAGAGGTTTCCTCAATAGACACATTACTTGTTGGAGGGCCTTGCTCTCGACCACCTTATAGTCCTTTAAGTGACTCAATCATCAATTTCATTAATAAAGAAAACTTAGAAGATGCACTATACATATAATAAAACTGGCAAGATGATCCTTTTCCTCATTTTGCAAGAATCTTAAGGCTCATAAACATCTAAAATCATAGAACAATAATTAAAAAGGCAATAAAAATTTTTCAAAAGCAACCTTGAGTCATGAATTTATACGTTTTGGATGCTGACGTGTTTGTCACTTGTCAAAAATCTAAGCATCTTACAAATCCATTATTCCAAATCACCCGAGTCAAATTGAATTATTTCGGGGTTCATTGTCTCATTCTTATCAACTCCATTTTAAAAAAATATAAATTACAAACTAATGTACACTCACGAGGCTTAAATTGAGTTTAGAAATTAGATATTAATTAACTTAGAAATCTTTCATCAATATTTGCAATGCTTGAACTCAATTGAACCCCCTTGAAGTTTTAAGTTGCACAGACCTAAAAATCGTTAAGTTACTTAGGATACAGACCCTACTCAATCCACAATACTCAACTATTGAACTTGACCTACATACTCATGAAGATGCCTACTCGGCAAGCTTACGAGCCAATAAAAGTTTGCCACTTATTCAAAAGTACTTTTTGACGAGTATAGATTCTTCCTAAGAGAAACCATTTGATTGAAGTTTCCATTTAATGAACAACCACTAAGCAAGTTTGTCCTTTATCATATAACTCATCCTACACCGTAGATCTTAACCCTTACCTATAACTAAAGAGTAATTGATCAAATGTGGGAATAATATAACCTATACTTTGACAAAAAAATTATTAAATTAAATCCAATTTAGATTCTCTATTATATGGCTCCTTTCTCCCAATAAAACTTGAATCTAGCAAAATTATATATATATATATATATATATATATATATAATTATAATAATAACAAAATGACATATACACAAAAATTTATTTTTTCATAAAATGTAAGAATATACCAAGGTTATTAATACCGGATTGGATTTGCCGGTTCAACTGATTGAACTAGAAAACCATAATCACATGAAATCGCTTTACAACTAGACAAATCGGCATGCGAAACCGGCGTCGATTTTCCAAAATTGTCTGCTTTAAAAGTGCAGAATCTCGGCCGTTATTTTTTGATCAAACAGTTTAGATGAAAAAACAAAAACCCTAAAATCACTCCTATTCGGCTATTCCCAATCCCGTTTGCCGCAACCCTCTTCATTCTTTCCTCTATGTTCAAACATGAAGCTCCCATTCGATCACTCTAAATCTATAAAGTGTTGTATAAGTTGTTTTATTTGTCTATTTGATTCTTCATTGATGATCAAAATTATATAATAGGTTGTTTTTTCCTTTTTTTAGCTTTATGAATTGCTTCTATACATCAAATTGAGGCATGCATTGCTCCCTCAATACAATGTAATAATAACAAATTAGCTGATTCAGCCATCCTGTGCAGGAACCAAGAGCCGCGGAATGGTAGGAGCACCTCGTGAGGAGACTTGGAGCTGCAAGGTGTGTTGTTTGATTTTGTTGCTTTAATAGATTTTAAGTTGCTAAGATTAATCTTTGTATTTACTGAAATCAAATGCTAGTTTGCTGAAATTGATATTCATATTTGATGAATGTGGAATTTGTATGTGATGATATTGCATTTGTATCATACTATGCTAATTTTTTATTATTTAATAATATTATTATTTATTACCCGTCGAACCTGAGCCTCTCCTTATTCTAGTTCGTTGTTTAACCCGATTTTCACCATCTTGAAATGTACTGCATAAATATATTTATTATGCATTTATACTTTTAAAATTTAAAACACAAAAAGTGTATTTAATCATATGTTGAAAAAAATTATGCAAATTTACTAATAAAGACCCTGAAAGAAAAAAACTCATCAATAATTTGACTAGATAAAAAGAAAAAAACTAAGTTATTTCAGCTAGTCCCTCTGCATCTCCAAACAAAACAGAAGAGGTCTCACCTAGCTCAATTTCTCCAGCTTATTCCCTTATAAAAAGGCAATCATGAGCAAAAACATATAAATTCGGCATTATTTATCCATCTACACAGTACCAACCATACAAAGAGAATCATAACAGTGACAGAGACTGATAGTCTAACATCTACTACCCATAACTCTATATATCACTTTTACTCAAAGATAAACTCTAGAAATAAAATAAACACAAGAGCGAGGCGAGTGCGGTAATCATAGGGGTCCCTATTCTTCATTGGCAACAACTTCAACAGAGGATGACATTCACAGGGCCTTCTGCTGCTCAAAAATCAATGGGCTCCGTTCGATCCTGCAACGCAAGGCGCTCTGATACGTCCGCAAGAGACTTGAGGTTGCATTTGATCAGGGCCTCCACGAAGAAGCATGTATCGTCCTTTGTGTTCCCGTTGGGCACGTCAACAACAAAGGATTCGATCACCAGAGTTCCCGGCCTTCCATCGATGCTCTCGGGATGGACTGTTATGACTGAGGAATAGTTCTGAGGCAAATAAACATTAAGATTGAGTCCTATTTGGCTTCCCATCGCTAGACCCTTGAATTCTTCCAAGAATTTCGCTAACCAGTTGAGTAAACGATCAATGGAAAGATCAGAGGAAATAATATCTAAAAGCATGATTAGAATTCTTCTCTTTTTTCTCTTTACTTCATGCCAAGTGATAAAATTTCATTATATTACCAATGATTATATGAAAAATTCTACGCATAATTCATGTTTTCAAACAAATTCCATCTAAAAATCATGAAAATCTTAAGATTCTGCACCATCTATATGCAGTTCAATAGAAAGTCCAATTCAGAGATGCATGAATATGACGATGAATTAATCTGTGCGGACGTCAAACGCCATCCAGAGCCCAATGAAAATGCATCACGTCATCCTACTCGGTACCGCGGCTCGGTAGTGAATGACGTGGCTGCACCGGATTCGACTCGGGATGGTAAGCTGTGTTTGGTGCCCGCACAGAATAATCTCTCGAATATGACACCCTGTGGGCAACTCCCCCAAAATGTAATAAACAAAGGATAAAATCTGTGAATTCATGGGGAAAATATCCATAACAGGAAAACAATTCTTTTTATCAATAATTGAACATCATTCTAGCTGGATTTCATCGTATCTTAAATCAGAAGCATGTGCAACCCAGTCTAGAGAGAATCAATGCGTCAATGCTCAAGGAACTTTTGGTTCTATTCAATATTGGAAACAGTAGAGCCGAGTACGACACGCATTCATAAATATAGTATTAAATAAAACAAAATAAAAAAGGAACACTATAAAGATTAAACATGCATCATGGGAACCAGCATAACGATACAAATAAGCCAAATCATGCTTGATCAAGAGTGCTATTGGTCCAAAAATCATAAATTCCAACAAATATAATCATTTGAATTTTAAACATAAAGTAAATGAATTATAGTTTTTCAAAAGATTTATTGCAAACATTAAATAAGTCAAGCAGACAGTAAATGGATCCCATGACAGATTATTACGTGCGGAGTCTGGATGTAATTTTTCGTTCGGACTCCAATTACATAAAGAAATTTGGATTTTTCTCTCTTGCATACACCTTGTGTGTGTACAAAGAGAAATTATTCTTTTCGGAGTCCAGACGAGAAGAACAGTCCGGATTGTGAGTACACAGTGTATACAAAAATTTTATACACATTGTGCACAAATGTGATACACGGTTTGTACATTTATATGTCCGGACAATTCTTCCAATATGGACTCCGCACAAAACAATTTCTCGTGTACAAGATAAAAAAAATCCAGATATATTTAATTGATTAGACTCCGAACAACATTTGGACTCCGCAGGTAGTAATTTTTCCCATTCTGAGCAATTGATGGCAAACGAGGGAAGATGGGATTCCGTGAATTAAATCAGAAGCAGCAAAACGAAAAAAAAGAAAAAAGAAAAAGGCAAGCGCATATATTTGAGCGATCGATGATGAAATTAATGAAAACCAAAAAGATTTTGCTGTGATCTTTCAATTTGGTGGTATTGCTTTAAATGGAATTAGGCCTTAATTTTATAAATATGCAGCATTTTGATGTTACTTATGAAATTGCCCAACAAAAAAGGGGGATTTACATACATATCAAGAAAACCTTGTATATTTACATATCCATAAACGGCAAAGCAATCAATTTGGGGGAGAAATATAGCTCAATCTATATTAAGGAACACAAAATATTTTTTCTTGAATTGAAAAATATTTTTTTTTCTGCAGATAATATTTAAATAATACATTTAGAAACATAAACTAGATGAACAATTTATCATAATAATTTTGATAATTATCTTGACAGAAGAAGCCTCGAAAATATCATCAAAATATCTTGCAATTCAAAAATTAAACTTTAACTGGAATATCCTCATCCGATCGTTTGCCTAATGAGATTCCTTAAGCAATCATCAATGGTAAAAACATTAAAAACTAGCAGAAGAAGCAATTGAAGGACAGAAGAGAAAAATCAATTAGCAGATATTGATGCTATGTCGTTGGATGATGATCGAATGAAGAAATGAAAGAGTTCTGTATATCAAAGGCTTTGATTATACCTTCAGGCGATGATCACCTCCGACAATCTTGACGCCGAGAATGTGTTCGTCATCGTCAAGAAGCTCCAGTCTCTCTGTGCTGGTGGTCGCCGGTAGGCCAGACTTCACATTAACTTCCCGAACACTTCCAACCTCGAAATCTCCTAGAACCACGCATTTACTCACAAAGGGCTTGTACTTCTGCGGCTGATCAAATCGCCTTACCAGAGACCACACCTTCAGCATGGCACCATAAGAAAATATGAGCTCAAGAAGCTTAATAAATTAAAGAAAAAACCCTCACACCCAATCGGCCAATCTTATCGCTATATCTTCAAACGCGTTTCGGAAAAAAGGATGAAAAAAAAAAAAAAACAAAAAAATCTCTCAAGAAGAGCAAACTAATCGCAAAACCATAACAACTCTACCTCTCTGAGGTTTTTCAAATCAAATAACTGAAAAAGAAGAAAAACCCTTACACGTGTAGATCTAACAAGATCAGGCGATGACATAAGTTGCATAAACAAGCTAGAGAGAGTTCACTTCTTCTAACACAAATAAAAAAGAAAAAAAAGACAATCCGAATCGCAGATGAAGCAGAAGGAAAAGAGAGGGAGAGCAAAGGATCGGTTTCTCACGAGATGAACAGGGGCCTTGACATGCTTGATGAGAGTGGAGCTGCACTGGTTCTCCCTCGGCTCATGCTTGTGATGCTTTCTAACGTACTCGGATTCCATCGTCGACCAACAACAGTTCATATAGTCCCGTTCAACACCCAACGCAACTCCTCGACCGCCGGCCTCCGGATCTCCGCCTCTCTCTCTCTCTCTCTCTTGTCCCGCTCTTTCCTGCAATCCAATTCTTCCCGGCGAAACAGACCCGCGAGCACTGTTCCCAGTTCCCAATCCCCCTATCCTCTCTCTTCTCTCGCTTAGAAGAAACTCCTCTGCCTCCCAGTGGTCAGACCCTCACCTATGATTCTTCTCGACTCCACCGTCCATCATCATCCGGAAAGAAAAATAACTAAATAAAAACTTTCCTGGCGATAAAATCCACCAACCGGAAGGCCACTTCCCATTCCGCCAAATCACCCGTACAATCACTCTATGCGGAGCATCAAATTGACCGTTGGATCAAAGGACCGTCGATCCCAACAACCTTTTCTCGCTCTGCTATAAATTAATCGTATATTTACTTTTGCTTTTAACTTTATGTTAGTGTCTTGAGGATGCAATCAAATAAAATTCAGTAGAGAAAAACATTAATTTAAATTAAATTAATTAATTTAAAAATTATCCATATTTAGCTTGAACTCAAATTGAGTTTTCACTCGATCCCAACAACCTTTTCTCGCTCTGCTATAAATTAATCGTATATTTACTTTTGCTTTTAACTTTATGTTAGTGTCTTGAGGATGCAATCAAATAAAATTCAGTAGAGAAAAACATTAATTTAAATTAAATTAATTAATTTAAAAATTATCCATATTTAGCTTGAACTCAAATTGAGTTTTCACACACATACACATACATACATACATACATATATATATATATATATA
>NW_021318862.1:150595-193819 GCF_001605985.2 Dendrobium catenatum
TCATGTGGTGATTGTTAATGAATGGATAGGGTCAAAGCTAGATCAAGGTGGAATCAAAGTCTAGATTGAAATTTGGGAGTGGATTGAATCAAAGTTTGGATATGTTTGAAATTTGAATTAATTGGGATTTGAGTTGAATGAAGCTTGAGATTTAAATTGATCAAGGGTAGGAATTAAATTGAAGTTGGAGTTGATCAAAGGTAGGAATTGATTTGAGGTTGAAGTTGATCAAAGGTAGGGATTGATTTGAAGTTGAAGTTGATCAAGGGTGGGGATTGATTTGAGTCTAGATTGGTCCTAAGATCTAGAAGGATTCTAAGATCTAGGATCTAAGGGAATCCTAGGCTCTAGAGTAGGCCCTAAGGTCTGGTTCTAGGAAAGGATCCTAAGGTTTAGAATAGATCCTAAGGTCTAGAATAGATCCTAAGGTCTAGCTCTAGGAAAGGATCTTAAGGTCTAGAGTAGGCCCTAAGGTCTAGAATTGATCTAAAGTTTGGAAGGGCCTTAGTGACCTCATATAAAAATGAGGTCAACAGTTCACTATGAATTAGGTTATTAAACCTAAGCTGATGTCCCACGGTTAACCAAGAGGGGGGTGAATTGGTAATTAAAAATTTTAACCCTCTTTTGATCTTAGGAAACAAAAATAAAACTTTAGTGAATTTTTCTAAAAAATATTTTTCAACCACAGTTTTAAAAGTAAAAACACAAAAATAAAAAGCAGCAAAAAAATAAAGACACGAGATTTATAGTGGTTCGGTCAAAACAGAAGCTACATCCACTCCCCGAAGAAAATAAAACTTTAGTGAATTTTTCTAAAAAATATTTTTCAACCACAGTTTTAAAAGTAAAAACACAAAAATAAAAAGCAGCAAAAAAATAAAGACACGAGATTTATAGTGGTTCGGTCAAAACAGAAGCTACATCCACTCCCCGAAGGCACCCTCTGAGTATTGCACTAATACCACTAGTGACTCTCCTTTAACACCCATAGTAAGGCGGAGAAGACTTTACAAACACTCTTTCCACCACTACCTAGTGCGGCAGAGAACCGTCGTCCTTTTACACTATCCCTAATATTGGCAGAGAACCGTCATCCTTTTACAATCTCTAGGTGTGGGCAGAGAACCCTTCGTCCTTTCACACTCTCCCGATTTGGGCAGAGAACCCTTCGTCCTTTCACACTCTCTTAGTGTGGGCAGAGAACCCTTCGTCCTTTCACACTCTCCTAGTGTGGACAGAGAACCCTTCATCCTTTTACACTCTCCTAATGTTAGAAGATAACCCTTCGTCCTTTCATACTCTCCTAGTGTGGGCAGAGAACCCTCATCCTTTCACACTCTCATAGTGTGGGCAGAGAACCCTCGACTGTTCACACTCTTCAAATGTCGGTAGAGAATCGAATCTCCTTGATAGATCTTCTTCACAAGAATTCTAGAAGGAAGAGAGAAAAGAGTGAAGTAATCACAAACCAAGAGTAAAGACTCTTACCTTTGAGTACCAAATGAAACCTTCACGCTCCAATGGCAAGAAAACTCCTTCAAACACTCTCTCCTTGACTCTTCTTTTAATAGGCACGAAGATCAGTAGGCAAAAAGATTAAGTGGCATTTTAGTTTGGACTATTTATAGGAAAGACATAAAAAACCGTCCAAAAACTGTAAAATTTTAAGTCAATATACATTGGATCGTCCCGTACGATCGTGGATCGTCCTGGATGATTTTACTTAAATACGTTGGAAACGAACCTAAGGTATATGGGTACAAAATGACTTCATACACACACATCATCCCGTACGAACTAGGTTCGTCCGGTACGAACGGTTATTCCATAGGTCGGTTCCCAAAAACTGCAGAATGTCACTAAAATTTCAGAGTCGGTTCACTTCGTCCTGGGACGAATATGGGTTCGTTCGGATGAAATTTTTCCAGAGAGCAAATCATCTCGGGATGAATACACTTCATCCTGGATGAAAATACTCTAGAGAGCAACTCTCCTGGAAGGAATACACTTTGTTCTGAATAAAAAATTTTCCAGAGAACATTTCATCCTGGGACGAATACACTTCATCCTGGATGATCAGGACTTAGAAAATTTTTCTTCAACTCCTGTTCGTTCCATTGCTCTTACGAGGAGATAACTGACCTGATCATCCCGTACAAACTATGTTCATCCCGTACGATCAGTACAAATTTCTCAAGATCTCCTAAAGTGTGTGTGTGTGTATTAACTCAATTATAATCACTCCCTCTCAAACTTAATTCAAAGAAAAATATAAGTTTTAAATACACAAAGTATCTCATGCTGAATTTGATTTGAAGTCTTTGTAGTCTAGAGTTTGATTTTCCTGAAATGTTAGTACACACAAAAGCAAAAATAACTCTTCCAAAAAATGTTAGGAGATAACTATACATAAAACAATAATATTTGAAATCATCAAAACTATATAAGTTGTAATAATGTAAAACATGCAAATAGAAACTCTCTTAAAGGTCATACATCCTTGGTGGATTCTCTCATTCTCTTGCATATAGATTAACGTCATCGAGCAGGGCTCTAATATACAATCTCGGATAGGTCATACAATCTTAGAGGATTCTCACAACCTCTTCCATATAGCTTAACATCATCAAGAAGGGCTTTGACATACAATCTCTTATAGGTCATACATCTTTGGTGGATTCTCGCAGCCTCTTCCATATAGGTTAACATCATCAAGAAGGGCTCTGACATACAACCTTATATAGGTCATACATCCTTGGTGGATTCTCTTGATCTTTTCATATATGTTAACTTCATCGAGTAGGGCTCTGACATATAACCTTGAATAGGTCATGCATACTTGGTGGATTCTCATGACCTCTTCCATATAGGTTAACATCATTGAGTAGGGCTCTGACATACAGCCTCAGATAGATCATACATCCTTGGTGGATTCTCGTGACCTCTTTCATATAGGTAAATGTCATCGAGTAGGGCACCTTTGACATAACTTTAAATATGTCATACATCCTTGGTGGATTCTCTCGATCTCTTTCATATAAGTTAACATCATCAAACAAGGCTCTAACATACAACCTCAGATAGGTCAAATATCCTTAGGGATTCTCTCGATCACTTTCATATATGTGAATGGTTATCAAGTAGTCATCTAATACACAACCTCGGATATATCAAATATCCTATGAAGATGTAAATCAAATCATAAAGTACTTGATTCAAGAAATAGATAATTTTTATTGTGTCATAATCACTTGATGATCGATCCTAAGGGCATTTGATCCAACCTTTTCCATATATATATTAATATCATTGAGCAACGCACTAATATACAACTTCAGTAGGTCATAATCCATGGTAGATTCCTCAATCTATTCCATAGAAGTTGATATCATCAAGCAATGCTCTGATAAATAACCTTGGATAAGCCATATATCCTTGATGGATTCTCTCATCCTCTTCCACAAAGGTCAATATCATCGAGCAATACTCTAAGAGGATAACATTCTCTCTAAAAAGATTTCATAAAAGTAAGTAATTAGGAAAGTCATCACTCATATAAAGACCTAGTAGTCTAAAAAAGCCTAAAAAATATGGGGGGGGGGGCAATATATTAAAGTATATCTCAAAGATGCATAAACAATTCAGCTTCCTTTGGGGACAAGTTCATTTCAAATATTATCGAGTAGTGCTCTAATATATAACCTCAGATAGGTCAAACATCTTATAAAGATGTAAATCAAATCATAAAGTCCTTGATTCAAGAAATACATAATCTTTATTGTGTCGCAATCACTTGATGATCGATCCCAAGGGCATTTAATCCAACCTTTTCCATATATGTTAATGTCATCGAGCAACGCACTAACATACAACCTTAGATAGTTCATAATCCATGGTGGATTCTCTCAAGCTATTCCACGGAAGTTGATATTATTAAGAAATGCTCTGTTAAATAACCTTGGATAAGCCATACATCCTTGGTAGATTCTCTCGACCTCTTCCACAAAGGTCAATATCATCGAGCAATACTTTGAGTGGACAACATTCTCTATAAAAAGATTTCATAAAAGTAAGTAATTAGGAAATTCATCACTCATATAAAGACCTAATAGTCTAAAAAGCCTAAAAAATATGGGGGGGGGGGGGGCAATATAATCAAAACATGTCTCCAAATGATCCATAATACAATTCAGAACTTCATTTCAAATGAAAAATAAGGATCAAGCTCATAAAATAATCTCAACATCATATACATTATTATTAGAGTTATATACATATTAAACATCAAATTCAAGTGTACATATATTCTTACTATAAGCTAAAATTAAAAGTACATCATCATCATTTGTTAATGTCATTAAACAACAAACAACTTTAAAAAGTTAAATATCCTAGGTGATTTTTATTGATCTCTTCTCAACTACACATTGAAGCATCTTCTGCAATTTCTTCTTCAAAGAAAAATTAGAACCTGATCATCATCAGGCCTTCACTCAATTAACACTGTTAGTGTATCTATCGCCAGAATACTAATATGGCACACTAATATGACCCCTTCAATCTAGAATATCTGATGTATAAGCACATCATAATGGATACATATTTATATTTAGAAAAATGCTACTTGATACCCGCAATCATCGGCACTTCATATAATATTTAACGTCAATCATTTACTTCATATCAATCATTATCAGCTCCTCGCTCAACTACTGATAGTAGCACACCTTCCAACCATCTTCTTCAGCTCTCCACCCATTCACAGATCGCCGCCACACTTTCACTTGGCTGCCGATCGTCATTAGATTTCTACTTAAACATCATTAAAATTCTTCCCATCTACTAAAAATTATTGGTTCTCCTCCTATGTACTATAACTGCCAAATCTTCTTAAATCACCCTCACATACAATCAGATATTGATCTTCTTTGGTCAAGCATTGTATATTGTCTCATTATGACTTCTTCTATATAAAAGAGGGGCCCTGAAGCTTGATAGGGAATGTCACCGATCTCAAACAATGGAATGCCTCTAATGTAAGAAGAAGAACACATAAGAAGATAAGAATGAGGAAAAATTTTTCTTCTACACTAAAGAGGGGCGTTGAATTTATGTAGGGGATGCTACATACCAAAAATAATAGAAAGCCTCTGTAGTAAGAAGGAAAGTGGGGAAGAACAAGAGTGAGAAGTTCTAACTTCTACATAATGGAGGGGCACTGAATTTGAGTAGGGGATTCCACCTACCAAAAATAGCAGAATGCTTCTAATATAAGAAAGTTAGAAGGAGAAGGGAGAGGAGGAGGAGGAGAAAATTTTTCCCTTGCCTTAAGAGTCTATTTATAGGTTGAAAAAGGTAGGAAATGGTTTAAAATTTGGGGGGAAATTTACATCCAAATTATTTAAATTTTTTTAAAACATTTTTAGAAGTTTTTTCAAATTTTTTGGGGCAAAAAGGGACAATTTTTTTATTAAAAAAATCATTAAAATCATTTTAAAAAAAGTGGGTCCCGCATAAAAAAAATTACATGTGACTACAATCGGTTGTGGTCGAAACCTCCAGCGCAAATCGTGTGCCCAAGAGGGGCGCGCCCCTTCGCCCGCGTGCTAGCGTGAGCTACTAGAGGCGGTTGCTGTTGGTGGCCGGCTAGTTTGGCAGCCTACGTGTGTCTAGGCCCAAACAATCCAAATTGGACATTTTTTGTCCCCGAAACTATTTTTCAATGTTCCAGATTCAAGTTTGACACTTCTAAAACTAATTGGGACATTTACGCCAAAGATCAAATTATTTTTTAGTTTCAAATTGCATATAAAATTCTTCCAAATGCTATGATGCATATTTTCAGACTTCTAGAGCTTCAATGTCCAAAAATAGAGGGCAACTGACATATCATTAAAAAATTATCTTTATCAAGCACAAATTTTGAGGTAAAAATTAAGTTGAAAACTTCAAAAATTAAATTTAAGACCATCTAAACTTTTATTTCATCAAACTTATAGCCGAACTAAATGTCTCAAAAATACGATACCAAATTCGATTCAATCCAGGCCCAAATCAACCCTGATTGAATACTCGAAGCATATTTGGAAGGGTCAAATCATAATTTGGATTACCAAATGGTTTCCAAACGTGACATGCTTGTAGTCGAATTGAGTGGCTCGACGAGAGGAATCCTATGAACTCAAAATCATTAAATTCTAACATCACTAAAGCATTCAAATGTCCAATAAATGCTCCGCGATCAGGTGATTCAATATCGGTCATTCATTCAAACTACTCCCAAATTACCATTGATCTTCCTCCTATTTACTAGTCATGTTACTCACCAAAAACTATAAATTGACCCCTCATTCTTCATTGATGGGGAGAGGAAGAGGGGGCCAAGCAAGGAGGAAGGGGAGCCAAAACAAGAAGAGAATAAAGAGAACGAAGAGTTCTATTGCCACCAGACTCTTCCTCGACCACCTCCTGACCACTGACCGACGCCAGACTTCCACCTGTTGTCGAATTTCCATCCAACACCAAACTTCCACCCGTCATCGAACTTCTACCCAACATTGAGCTTTCGCCCAGCTACCGACGGACGCCATATTTTTAGTACAAAAACATCTTAAATAAATTTTTGTACTAAAAAACCAGTTTAAAAAAAATATGAAAATTTCCTCAAAGAAAACCTTAATCTTATGTATATTTAAATATTGTACTATTTAAGCATTAAAGTAGAAATAAAGCCACTAAAATATAATTTGAAATAAATAAATAATATATAAAATTAGGACCTAATGGCATCCT
The DNA here is from genome assembly GCF_001605985.2 of Dendrobium catenatum. NCBI lineage: Eukaryota > Viridiplantae > Streptophyta > Magnoliopsida > Asparagales > Orchidaceae > Dendrobium > Dendrobium catenatum. The sequence continues at coordinate 157,391 of NW_021318862.1, forward strand.
TTAATGTAAATTATCATTTAATATCTCATAAAATATTTTTATAATAATAAAATTACAAAAACAAAATAAAAGAAATTCAATAAATGCTGGGCCTAATCCTCTCATTTCAGCATTTCCACGTCTAAGTAGCTCAGACCCCAAATTCGGCTGGTCTGCCCGCCTACTATTTCTGACACGTGCTGTTCTCTCCGCATGCCAAGACCAGAATCCGCCAGATCATCATTCGCTCGCTAACTCGCAATCTCATAAGGCCGAAAACAAAGGAGCCCAAATCCTTACTGCTAAGTGCCAATGGCGTCCCCCGATAGCCCTTCCCCGTCTCCTCGTCGCCGCAGCCTTCGTAGGCTTCTTCATCTCAGAAGGTCATCATCCCTTGCCGTTGATCACAACCCTCTCAAGTCGCCCTCCCTTTCATCACCACTGGCGGCCAATTCGGCTGTGGGTAAGAAGACGGCCTTCGGCTCCTCAGCTTTCTGTGGCCTTGGCTGCGCCTTCTCAGATGATTCTTCCGTCTGCTCCTCGGAAAATAGTGAGGGGAAGGGTTCCAAGCGGCGGAGAACGAAGAAGGATAAGAAGGAGACACGTGAGAAGGCGTCATCGTCGAACTCTTCTGTAGCGGGGGATGAATCTGTAGGGAATCATAGTCATGAGGTCCAGAGGGCTTTGAGTGAGGTATCTGTATATTTGTTATTTCGTTGCTTGTTGATTAGGAATGTTTTGATCTCCATCTAAACTCCATTTCTGTATGTATTTGGTTTCGGGTTTATTGGATATCAAAATTTATTGTGGTTCAACATCGTTAGACATTCAGCGCTTTCTGAAATTGCGGTTTGTCGGGAATTTTTTTGACGGGGCAGCGTTTGCTCGACAAACGGGCTTAACAAGTTTTCTTGGAAATCGGTCTGCCCTTTTTCATCACCATCTTTTGAGAAGAAGATAAATCGAAACAATAATGACCCGTTTCTTCATCTCTTTAATTTAGAATTTTGCTTTGTGATAATTTCTCTTTTCCTCCTAAGTAAATATGAAGTATTCGAATCATTTCGGAAAATGTTTTTTCGGAATTTGAATGGTTTCCCTTGCCTCACTTGTCTTGCTGCTTGGTGGTTATTTCTGATGGTTCTGAAGTCATTCATTGCATTCTTTAATGACGCTAGCGGCCTTATTCTGGGAGAAGACATGGCAACCTAGAACTGAGATATTCAATGGAAGAGACTTTTCCCTCTTTTCGAGCGGTCGTTGGAACGGATCGCAGTTCATCCTGGCGTTACCATCACTTTCGAGGATATTACCACCATCGTCCTGTTGAGCTTGAAGAGGTTCCAATCTCACTCTCATTTTTATTATATTTTTAATTTCAATTATTTGCAACCATGAGCAAATATTTATATTCATTGGCTCCGATGCTGCTTGAATGAATAGAAAATTCTTAGTTGAAACTTGCCAAATTTTTATCTCTTGTTCTCTCCTCTTTTTTTTTTTTCATTTCAGGTAAAAATTATATTCGGTCGCAGTTTTTTTTTTTATTTCTTCAGTGTTTTTTGAAAGATAAATCTACTGGTTGCTTATGCTTGACAGAATAAGAATAACTTATGTCATGGAATGGAAGTGTAAAGAGATTAACTCATGTGCGAGAAAGTCCAATCTATAATAGAAAAGATGTTTCCTTGGATTGGTCCAGTGTATGTGAGCGAAGCTAGGAATTAAATTAAAAAAAAGTTTCGTTGCCAAGTAAGGTACCGAAGTCACCTTCAGAATGGATTGTAATAAGTATTTCTTAAAATTGTGTGTTCATATGTTCTAGAAATTGACATAGACCGTGATAAGATTCCCTTATGTTAATAAACAAGTCTTAAGGAGGGGAATTTTTTTTAGTGGTATAGTTCCAAGTTTTGTTTCTAAAAAAGCAAGAGGTTGTTTGGTTCACTAATATCACACTGTTATGTCATGCTATTAGTTTGATGACATGTCCATATAGTAAATTTAAAAATGGTTGTGATGTCCTAGTTCGGTCACATCTAGATCTTGATCAAAATGCCAATAGCTTTGAGATGTCCTTAGATCTCAAAATTTCAATCCTTATTAAAAATACTAGCATCTTTGAATACAAGAACATTTTACCAAACACAATATTTGATAGATAGCACTAGCATGTAAAAAGACTGACACCTAAGACCATCCAAATTTATTTTTATTTTATGTTAAAGAAAAAGGCAATCAAAGCAAAAGCAAAAATTAAAAAAAAAATGCAACAACAGGAAAATCCAAGCATGGGGACCATGATATGACGTACTTGTTATGATTTAATCTTTTCTGCTTAAAAAAATTTCGAACTTATGAACACTCTTGAAGCTTTTTTGTTTGTTTCCTTAACTTCAATACATTAAGCCTGATTGTTGCTGAAAAATTCCCTTCTATTGCCCCCTTAAATGGATTTTTTTATGTTTATTTCAATATAGTTTTCTTATTTCCATCCTTTTTAGCATGCATACCAGTTTACAGCAGGTAAAACCACTAATAACCTGTATTTTGATGAAGTTTTGGATTTTAAAAATATCCTAATGTGTATTTATATTCCTAATCTATTGCTAGATCAACAAGCCTTTCAAACATTGATAGTTCTATTTTATGTCCTGCAAGCTCTATCAATCTTTTTCCTGTTTCTTTAATATGCCAGCCAATATACATATATTTACAAGAACAAATTCTACTTGAGAGGAAAAGACTTACGTGCACTACTAAACCAGTATCTTGAACTTGAATACGTTTGTGGCTTGAATCTATTTACCTTCAAAAAGTTTGAAAGTGAGGTTGATCCCAGAAACTTTTTCTTAGAACCCATGCTACTTAATCCCAGACTTAGAAGCCTATTGCTTTTGGCCCAATTGACTAAATGGGTTAAGACTAGCTAATGGGTTGCAACTTTGCCCTCCTTGGTCTTAGGTGATCCATTGTGGTCCTTAGGTGGTTAAAATTAACTTTGATAGACTGCTTATCTTCGTTTGGCCTGTGGTAATCTAGGCATTCTAAACAACTTCTAGCAAGCTCAAAATGAGCACTAGATAGTGTACCTACCTTGGTTGACGTGCCTATTCTCTAATTGATTTGAGTTGTCTGATATGATCTAGGTTAACCTTAGGTGGTCAATGGGTGCATCCACATCTGAGTGCAATTGCATTCAATTGGATGCTCTTTAGGCCATTTGAGCCTAATGGATTAAGCCAAACCCTATTCAGCATACCTAAGCCTCAGCCGAGTTTTTCTAACTCAAAGCCAAAGCCAACACCAATGTCTTGTACCCACTTGAGTCGAATTGAAGCACTTGAACTTAGGATGAATCATAATTGGCTTCATCAACTCTCAAATTTAGCTAAGCTATGTATAATTTGACTTGAGCAAGGCTGATTTAAACCATCCTTAGGCTAGTTCGAGCCAACTGAGAGGATCTTAGCCTTAATGAGAGATTAGGCTGCTTGAGCTACCCCAATTTTCACCAAAATCAAGCCCTAAATGCTCTACACATAAGTCAGATACCTTGCCACATAGGTTTGCATGTGGGTGATGCATTTAACTTCCATCATGAAGCGCTTTATTTTTTGCACCATCAATAAGCTACATAATAGGGAATAGGAACCATAGTTTAAGCACCAGACCTTAAACCACCTAAGGATTTTTTTAACCTTATATAAAGTAAAAACAAATAATAAGAAAAAAAAAAGGATCACTTGTCATTATGGTTGCTTGCCAGTGGGACTATCATATGTCCTTGTACATATGAGCTCAAAGCTATACTCATGATCTTGTAAGGAAGTCTAGGGAGTGAGTTCTAAGCATGCTAAATTTTTGGAGCCCTAACCTTAAGAATCCCTCGCCAAAGTTAAGAGATGATCCGATAATCATTGGTTTGAAATCCAATGAATCTTGTTTATATAGTAAAACCCTCCATCCACAAGATTATTGAAGTTGGTGTCAAACTCTTTTGTCATCTCTTCTTGTTGCTATTTGGGATTCATCTAATCGAAATCTAATGAACTCACTTTCTTTTTGCTTAACTTATGAGCCACTTGATCACACCATTGTCTCAACTCACATTGTCTAATTAGAACCCAACAATGAAACTTAAACTATCTTAATTTGATATGGTGTTAGGCCTAGTGATAACTTTTAATTATCATTCTATGTGCAAGCAGACATTAGATGGAAAGATTATGAAATTAAAATTAATTAAAAATTCTTTGAACTTTAAAAATTAATATCAATTAAATTACAAGTCCAAAAAGAAAATGTGATTTTAATTACAGAAATTCACCAATTTAATGAGAATTATTTCCTAAACAAAATAAATATCTTAATTGAAATTAATTTGTTTAAGTATTTATGTATAAAATCATTCAGAGTCTTGATGGACTTTGATGAATTTTTGAACCTTTATATTCAACTAAATAGATGGAATTTCAAATTTCAAATTTTTATAGAGAATCATCATTAATGACTCATTTGAAAAATTTAGCATTCTCTAGAAGATTCATTTTATGAATTTACAAATTTGTAAACCAACCAAAAACATAAATGGTTTTAGTTTAATTTGTAGAGATAATTTCATTAGTTACTTCATCAAAGTTACATTATCAAAAAAATTTGATTGATTTATCAATTTCACATTTTGATTTATTTAGTGTCTCAATCAGGTGTCAATTCACATTATAGTTGAGATTTAAATTTAGTAAATGATCTCATGCTTAAATTCAGCCTAAAATTCAAAATCTAATTAATATTTATGTTCATATCTAATCTCAAGCTCAATTTTAGATTTTGTTTTTAACTTCTACTTAGTTTAGGTTTAGTTTATGAACTTGATTTATTCTAGGCTATGGTCTGAGTTTAAATTTAACAAAATTAGATTAAAATTCATATCATAGTTATTAATCTTCTTCTATATATCCATATTTAAAGAATATTTATGAAGTATAGTTTTTTTTAATAGGATCAAAGTTGATCATACATGATTGTTGCGTTGACTTGTATTTAAAAGGAATTAGATGAGATGATGATAAATTTTCTTTAAATCATCTAATATCCTTGGAGAGCTATATTTCAATTTATTCTTAATTTATTACTTAGGACCATTAATGAAACAAGCATTGACAACAAATAATCTATAGGCATATAATATTTAGTGATATATCATTCAAACTTATAAAGTATCCATACTATAATCACCTTTTTTAATTTCAAATTGATCATGTCATTGATCCTCATAAATACTAAATAACAAGTATCATTATTTAAATTATCTTTCATATTACCTTCTATAGATTTTGTTTTACTAGTAACACTTCTCCAAATGAATTGAGCATATCACATTAATTTTGATTTGGTAAATCCAACTTTTTGGAAATCGAACATTTAGTATTTTTAAAGAATTTTTCTTGAGTATTGATGCAATCCAACTATACCCTATGACTATTCCTCGAATATATTTCTAAATTTAATAATACCAATGTTTAAATCTAGATCAGAATATAGGCAATTTCATTTAAATCTCATCATTTTATTTTTATGTTAGTTGATCCAGATGTTATATTATATATCCGCATGATGCATATAATCAAGAGCTGATGGTGGGCTCCTTTAAAAAAACTTGACCGGATATAACCACTTTCGACACATATTAATGATATATATTGGCATGATGCAATTTAATATAATTGTTACTATATTGTATGTCAAAAAGTACTGTGTTGTATTTTTTGTACGTACAGGTGCATGTAGGTGTTAATGGCGTTAATTTTTCTCAGGGAAATATTCGATTCCTGCGCTTAAGCCTTCCCAGTTCCTCTTAAATACAACCTATTCTTAAGGATTTGCAGCTTGCCCTTACATATAGTTTTAAACAGAGCAGAGGAATTCTATGGACTTTGAAAGGTTGGAGAATTATTGTTTCTGCATATAAACTTGCCAATTTGCCTACTGATAATTTGACAATTGTTGAGTGGTATTTTGCGACTGATTTGAGAGATAGAACGTAAAGAAAAATCCAATCAAGCCATATCATTCCTTATCAACTTAACTTTTTTCCTTCTTCTTGTCATCCGTCTACCCATTCCACTTTTTGCACACTCCCATTTAGTTACTTTATCCTGTGATCCTTGCTACATCCAGTTTAGTGTCAGCTGTGCTGGCTACTTTGGCATTTTCTTTTTGCATTCTTGTATTTACATCTTATAAACATTTTCTTTTGTTCAAATATTGTCCTTTTTCTCCATTATGTCCTATTAAAAATAAAATTCTCTTTTAAATCCTTTCTACATTTATCCGCCTCAAATTTTTTATTTTATTTTTTTTCTTATTGTAATTGTTTTGGGAGTGTTCCAATCTCTTGGCGAACTTCTGTAGGAAAAAAAGAAAATCTATAGTTCCCTCAATGGACTCCTCAGTGCTACTCTTGGTTTGTGTTGAAAATTTTAAATTTGTATAGACGGCCTTCCGATGATCCGGTTAAAAAAGTAGAGGTATTAGATTTGATTTATATTAAGTAAGGTTGATTTAGAACTAAAAAGATTTGGTTAGAAAAAATTAGAAATGATATTTCTTTATTAGATTTAAATGAGAACTTGACTCTTAACAGGACAATGGAAAAAAAAAGGTTAATGTAGCCGACCCCACGTAGTGGGACAAAGACTTGATGTTTTTGTTGTTATTGTTACAAAGGCTTGATGTTGTTGTTGTTGTAGAGTTGCGCTAATTTTGGTAAATGAGTTTGTATAGCAATTGATTTTCTTGTTTTGATTGCAAAATAATTTTGAGCAGATAATGAGTTTCCACCATAGAGTCGGATCGGGAAGAGGGGATGCTTATGATAGACACAGTGACTGGCGGCTTGATGTTGATAATATGACATACGAGGTATCTGAACTCTGTTTCTTCTTATTTGTCTTGCAACTTCTGCACTGCATGAACCCTTAGTTATCTGATTTTCAATTTGCAGGATTTGCTTGAACTTGGCGACAAGATTGGATATGTCAGTACTGGCTTGAGAGAGGAAGAAATTGCATCCAGTATTATTAAAGTGAAACCCTTAAATTTTGATATCCGTATCTCCACTGAGAAGGAAAGAAAATGCAGCGTTTGTCAAGTATGGTATCTATGCAACTTTATATATATTTCTTTCTTTAAATCGTAGAGCTTCGTTGCTATTTATCCTCTTTGTTTTGCAGGAGGAATATGAAATGGATGATGAAGTGGGAAAACTGGGCTGTGAGCACCGCTTTCATATAGAATGCATAAAGAAGTGGCTTCTTCGGAAGAATGCATGCCCCGTCTGCAAGGCTGCTGTCAGTAAAACCTAATTCTGAATACAATCTAATGACTTTACAGAATTGTGCTTGCACTGTACATAATCTTTTCTGCTTTATGTACAGCCACCGTCTGAAGCATGGAATCCATTATTTTTTAGTTTGTGCTTTGCAGTATTATTTAGAATCTGTTTGGGACATCTATAATTGTTTATAAAAATAAATATAGAAATTTCCTTCTTTTTTTTTTTTTTTTAAGTTGTGAGCATTATGGGACGGCGGGAGAAGGGGAGTAGAGAGGCTGGTCCAACCCATCAAGTTAGGGCCGAAACAGCCCATGGGCTCGGTTGAACTCTCAACAGAACCAAGAGGATTTTGTGTCCCCCTAAACCCTGAAGGAGAAGTTATTTAAGGAAGTTTTAATTAGAATTCTTTTAGAATTCAAGAAAAGAATTCTAATTTTGAATTGAAATAGGAGAGGAAATTTAATTAAGGCAATAAGGGGATTAATTACTATTTTTAATTTAATTTAAATTCAAAATAAGAGAGGGAATTAACTAAGGCAGTAAAGTTATTTGGGAGATAAATAAGAAGGGTTTATTTAAGGCTAGTTATTTTGTTGTGTGGGGAAGCTGTGATAAAAAAAAATAAAAAATTAAAAAAAAAAGTGGGGAAGCTGTGTTTGATTTTTTCGTTGTAGTTTTCTTTTTGAGGGTGTCCTGGCAGCAGTTATGTTGATTTGGAGAGCTGATCTACCTCTCAAATAGTAGATCACTTATTTCTTTCATTATTATTTAAGTATTAATAAAAAAATCAATTTCTATCTTTGTGTTTGTGTACTTTTTCTTGTTTATTTTGTTGTTTTCACTTCCAAATTGTATAACATTATAATTTTTTATTAATTCAATAATATTTTTTATGGTCTTATAACTATTAACTCTAATATTTTTTGTTGCAAAATTTTTTTTTTTCTTATCATAAAGATTTTAAAGAAACAACAACAAAAAAAAAACTACAACAAATTGTAGCTAAATAGAGCCGTGACAATTATTTTGAGAAATAAAATTATAAAATATCTTAAGCAAATGGACGCTTAGGTAGCTCTTCCTTCTGTTTTTGTTGGGACATTTAAGCAAATTATGATAAACTAATACATATATCACATATGTAAGTTTCAAATCTAAAATATCTTGATTGATAGTTGAAGCTCCCAACTAACAGAGCAAAGTGAGCTGCGTGCTTGATATAATCCTTAGTAAATTTAAGCTACACTTCTTTGATCTTTTTATGTATAATTATTAAAAAGAATCATTCTGTATGTAATCATTTGTTTTAGAAGTCAAGTGCATAACAAGTATTTTTATGAAAAAAAATTCCTTTTGGTCTTTGAAAATGTCAAGCGAGGCTATTAAGATATTTTTTATTTACGCTTTGCATTGATTCAATATAATTCTCTATCTTTTTTTTAAAACACATTTTCAAAATTACCATGGTTGATCATCGATGCTGGCAACTGCAGTATTCATTCGATCATTAGCATTTTAAATTTATGTTTTTTTTTGTATAGCATGCATATGATAACCACTACTAAAAAGTTAATGTTTTCGCAGTAGTTTATAGTAGTTGTTTTAAAACCACCACTATAGATAGATATAGACAACGGTTTTAACTGCTGTTAAATTCACCGTCAATTTTGATAATATTTTGTAGCAACAGACCTCCAGCTCTTCCGCTCTTCCCCTCTCCACTGCTTTTTGCCCCTTCTACTTCGCCGCCTTCGTGTGATAGGCAGAGTTTTGAACAAGTCGCCAAAAAACTTCTTCGCCTCCTTCGTAGACGTGCCTACCTTTCGGATACAAAATCTCGCCTCCTCAAGCCCTAGCCGAACTCCTTCCTTGCCATTTTTTGTTCGAGCGGAAGCAACGACAATGACAGGAGCTAACTCACTGCGAAGGTAGCAATTCTTCCTTCCTTCCACGCGCTTCTTCGGCTAAATCCCATAAATCTGGGGATTTTGAGGAGGAGATGCCGAATCCACCCATTTCAATGCGGCTCCCCACGGAGATTTGATCATAGTAGTGAACTTAAATTACATTAACAAACATGCATAATCTATCATAATCTAAGAAATTTTGTATTAGAAAGCTGCTTTAGAAAGCAGTAAGAAAGCCATTCCAAATCAAGCTTATTAGATTATGTAAACTTTTTATTCTATAGCAATCTTTTAACTTAGGCTTGGTTTGAGGTGGATTTCTTATTGCTTTTAAAGCAACTTTTTAATACAATTTTTTTTTTAACTAAAAAACTGCTTTAGAACACATTAAAAAAGCTGTCCCATCTTCATTTGGAACAGCTTGTTTTCTAGTACAATTTAAAAATAATAATAATAATTTGTTACGATATATGTTTGATGGTATAATAAAGATGTATAATAAATTGTTATCGTAAAGAATAAATGTTTGTGGGAAACACTTTCTAGGCATTCAATAAGTAATTCTAAGAAAGCTTAAGGCTTCGTTTGGGACGACTTTTTTATTGCTTTCTAAAACGGAGTTTTAGTACAAAATTAAAAAATTTTGTACTAAAACTCCATTTTAGAAAACAATAAAGAAGCCGTCCCAAACGAAGCCTAAGTTACACAGAGGGTAAGCAACAAAGAAAATAACAATGAGAGTGTTGAGGAAACAAATACTGAGAGATTTTTAAGTAAGGTTTGTTGAGTTAGTTAGAATGGTATGATCTAATCAAAGACAAAAGATATTATGGATTGAAATGCTATTTTTTATATAATATTAGAATAAATTTCTAAGGTATATTTTCATAGAAGAGCAAAAGAAACATAAATTTAAAGTTTACTAAGAGCATCTCCAACCGAACGTCAAACATGCGTATGGCGTCATTCGGTCGCTCCAGCCGAATGCCAAATCTTCAGCCATTTACTTGCATGTGAATAGTGCGACGCCAATATTGGCATTGCACTGTTCACCTACATTATTTTGCTCTCTCAACCGGAAAAATGCGCGAAAGGGAGAATGATCGTTACCTTCACAGAAGTACTTAAAATGCAGTTCGATTCGATTAGCAACACGACATTTTGGAGTTTTAATGTATTTTGCCGTAAAAAATAGAGTTCTCCGTTGGAGATGCCCTAAATATTGATTTAAAAAAAAAAAAAAAAATCAAAGTTACCTTAGCTTTGAATAGTATGTAACATAAATTGAGATTCAAGACTTAAGCTTTATTTGGGACGATTTTCTTACTGTTTTCTAAAATAAATTCTTAGTACAAAATTTTTTTTACTAGAAAGGCATTTTAGAAAGCAATAAGAAAATTGTCCCAAACGAAATCTCAAGGGAGGTATTAAAGTTTTTTTATTAATAAATTCTTTAGTTAAATATTAGGAACTAATAGGTCAAATGACCAAGAGAAGTATTTTAATAGGAGCCTTTATGAAAAACTAAGATTTTCAAGATTACAATGATTACATAGGATTCAAACTTGTGTGTTTTACAATGATGTTATAGGTGAAGATGGCAAACTTAATTGCAGACAAAAATAATATCAAATGTCATTATGAAAGCCTACTATTGAGGTATTAATCTATTAAGATCAATAAAAGATCTCCCAATATTGTTTATGGCTCCTCCATATCATTATTCATGAAGGTTGAATGAAACTTCATGAAGCCTAAACTTATCAATGGGATCATTTATTTTTTATGAGATGTATGGTATTGAGATTATGATAGGTTCAAAATATCCATAACTTTTCATAATTAATTATCATTCCAAGAATTGTTTTAGCTTAACTTGGGTCCTTAATGTCAAATTCCTTTGAACCATTAACCATTTCCTTTTTTTTATTTATTTTCTTAATGTTAACCTATACAATCAATAAATTACTAGCATATGAAAGTGAGTTGATATAATCTTTTTTATTGTCTTTTACATAACAACATCGATTAACTTTACATGTAAGAAAATCAATCATGTACATAAAGCCACCATAATTTTGACACCACTAGTCGAAAGCTTGCTTATAGCCGAATGGGCTTTTATTGAGCTTGTTGATTATACAACAGTTTTTGTGTACAATAAAGCATTTATGATGATCCATGTGGTTGTCATCCTTTAAGTTACCATGAAAGAAAGTAATCCTGACATCCATCAACTTTAGGTCTAGTCTTTTGTAGTTATGATACTCAATTCTAACTATATAACTATTAGTTTAACCCCAATAAAGAAAAGTTCATTCAAGTCAAGGCATACCTTTTATAAGAATGCTTGCCTTATATTTTTCAGTGTTTGTTTGTTTTTTTTATTTTTGTTTTCACATTTATTTTGTAAGCCTTTCTTGTTGTTGAGTAGCATAGTCAATATTTGGGTTTTAGTTTTATAGAGAGAATCAATCTCTTCTTTCATTGCTAGCTCCTACATAGATGAATTTTTTATTTATATAGCTTATTCATAGAATTTAAGTTGACTTGCTTTATTAAAATATGTAATAAAGAAAAGGAAAAAAATAATCAGTTTGCTTATAAGTTCATTATATAAATTTCCCTCTCTGGGTTTTTCAGGCGATTCTCGGACGATTCTTCTAGGGCTTCGTCGCATGCACTGGTTTGCTCATTTCATGGATCTTCTCTTCATTTTTTACGAACTTTAGCTTTCCCACTATGCGTTATGATCTATTGTTTTCCTTCATTTTGAAGTTTGTGCTGATTTTTAGTGCTGGGTGATGACGCCTATTTCGTCATCAAACCCTAATCCAACCCCTTCCTCTCCTGTTGAGGGGAAGTCAAGGTCTTTTAAAGATGTTTTAGCTGGCTCATCCTCCTCTTCTGCGAATCTGAAATTTGTGCAGTCATCTTTCAAGACTGTCCGGCCCTCTTGTTTGAAGAATATGTTGTTGAACAATTAGCTGCTCCTTTTGCTTTGACACTTATTGGCAAATTTGTTTTGAGACGACCTAACCTAGATGTTATTCAAAAAAAATTTCTTAACCTAAAACTATCCAGAGCTTTTCACATTGGATTGCTTGACCAAAGACATGTAGTTATACAACTTGCTAATGATCTTGATTATAGATGGATTTTCGCTAGGAGATCTTACTATATTCAAGCATGTCAAATGCGGTTACTTGAATGGACTTTGGATTTTGATGTTAGGGAGGAATCCCCTATTGCTCCCGTTTGGATTTCTTTCCCGAATTTGAGGCTCAATTTCTTTAATCATCAAATTCTTTTTGGTATGGCTTCTCTTTTTGGGAGTTTGTTACAAACTGACCAAGCCACGACCACTGTGTCTAGGTCATCAGTTGCTCGAGTTCTAGTTGAACTTGATGTCTCTAAGAAACACCCTACAGAGATATGGATTGGATCAGAAATTAAAGGGTATTTCCAAAAAGTTGAATTTGAAAATTTACCTATATTTTGTTTCATTTGCAAAATTCATAGTCATGGAATGAATGAATGCTTTCAGAAACATCCTCATCTCCATAAAGAAAAGAAGTCCTTGAAACAAAATGAAGGTGTTCCTAATCAGGTTGTCTCTAATCCTACTCAAGCTAATTTAGAGGATTTTACCTCTAATCCTATTCAAGGTTGTGATGATCCGAAGGTGGTTAATTTGGAGGACCCTATCATTTATATTACTAATGATGTTTCTTTGAATCTTGATCAAGGTCTTATCGTTATTTCTATTGTTGTTCCTAATATTGTGTGTGAAAATAATATGGAATATGACTTGACTAATATTGAAGTTCCTAATGTTGTTACAGCTCCTACTTGCACTTTTAATCTAAATGCTAATGATTCTTATGGTAATATGCTTGTTTCTACTTCTGCTAATCATTTAAATGATCAGGAAGTTTTGGCTATTCAAGTGGCTTCTAAAGATGTTTCTTTAGAGGAAGGAGAATTGGTTAGTATGGAAAATGTTTCTTCTCTTCCAGAAAGAAAGGAAGAACATGTGGTGAGAAACCGTGACAATATTGAGGAGGGAATGTTTATGGAGGATGAATGTCCTTAACTAGCTTCTTTAAGGGAACATCCAAGTGGTAGTAAGACTATCTCTACTTCTTATTATAATAATGATGCTTTGACTGATTCTGAGGATATGCATATTAATGCTAAATATTTTGCTAGAGATGATAATGATTTTAGTTTTAGCAAAGTTCATAGTAAAAGAGGAAGGATACCTAAGCATATTTCTCTACAACCTCCCAAAAACACTCGATCGCATACTTCTCATTAAGTTGGTTATTTATGTTGAATATTATTATTTGGAATGTGAGGGGCATTGGGTGTCCCTCTTCTAGAATTCATGTTAAGAACTTATGTCGTGTGCATAATCTATCTATTCTTGTTTTGCTTGAGCCTCTTATCTCTTCTACTAGGTTAACTAGTACTACTTATTTTCTGGGCTTTAATCATGGTATTTCCAATATGGCTAACAAGATTTGGGTCTTTTGGAAAGTTGGTTAAAATTGATGTCATTGGTGATTTTACCCAAGTTTTGCATTGTAATGTTGAGGCTCTTAATTTTAATTGTTGTGCTTCTTTTGTTTATGCTACCTCGTTTCTTTATTCTAGAAAAATGCTTTGGGAAAAACTCTTGGATTTTCATAATATATGTCATTTTCCTTGGCTTGTTGGTGGTGAATTTAATACTATCTCTAACCCTTTTGGAAGGATTGGAGGTTCCCATCCCTCTTATCGTTCTATGGAAGACTTTAATAATATGATTATTTCTTGCAATCTTATTGATATTGGGTATGTTGGTAATAACTTTACTTGGAATAGGGGTCATTTATGGCAAAGACTTGATCATGTTCTTTTTAATGACCCTTTGCTTAATTCTCTGTTTTCCACTAATGTGCAGCATTTGAGTAGAACTTTGTCGGGTCATTCTCCTTTACTTAACAGCATTAAGTTTAGACATGGTAATATTTCTTCTCAATTTAGATTCCAAAACATGTGGTTAAGTCATGAATATTGTTTTGATGTTGTTCAGCTTAATTGGCAAGCTCCTTTACATCATGATAATTCTATTTTTGGCACGAAGAGATTTTGATTTAATTTGAAAAGGTTGAAACAAGTTTTAAATTGGTGGAATCATCATGTGTTTAAAAATATTTTTTCTAATATTCTGCAAGTTGAGGAATTGGTTAACTCTCTTGAATTAGCTTGTAAAAAGGATCCTACTAATACTAATTTCTCTTTCTTAAAGAAGTCAAAAGAGGATCTGTTTAACTTACAAGCTCAGGAAGATGTTTATTGGAGACAAAAATCTGCCACTAAGCATTTGCTTGAAGGTGATAACAACATAAAGTATTTTCATGCTTTGGTTAAGAGAAAAAGGGTTAAAAATAGTATCAATAAAATCCAAAGGGAGGATGGGTCTTTTATTGAAAATCCTGTGGAGATTGCTAATTTGGCTGCGAATCATTTTCAAGCCAGGTTTAACAAAGTTTTTAATCCTGATCAAATTATTGAGCATTCTTTCATTCCTTCCCTTATTTCTCTTGAGGAGAATATCTTTCTTTCTAAACCTCCCTCTTTTGAGGAGGTTAAAGAGACCCTGTTAGATATGAATAGGGAGTCTGTGGCTAGGCCTGATGGATTTACCACTGTTTTTAAAAAAATGTTGGCATATTATTGGTAAAGATATTTTTAATGCAATTTTAGATTTTTTTTCCTGTGCTCCTATCCCTAAGTTTTTTACCTCTACTACTATTATGCTTATTCCTAAAAATAATGCTATTTTTAATTGGAATGATTTTAGACCTATCAGTCTCTGCACTTTCTTCAATAAGTTGATTTCTAAACTTATTGTGAATCGTCTAACTACTATTTTATCCAAAATTATTTCTCCTAATCAGATGGGGTTTGTGAAAGGTAGGGCCAATACGGATAACATTTTGTTGGCTCAGGAATTCTGTCAAGACTTGAATGTTAAGGCAAGAGGTGGTAATTTAATTTTGTAGCTTGATATTGCCAAGGCCTACGATAATATTGATTGGAATTTCATTTACCTTATTCTAGAATTTTTTGGCTTCAACTCTATCTTTATCAAGCTTATCAAGAACTATATTGAAATTGTTTATTTTTTTATTCTTGTTAATGGTTCTAACAATGGCTTCTTCAAAGCTTCTCATTGTTTAAGGCAAGTTGATCCTATTTCCCCTCCTCTCTTTATTATTGCTACTGAGTTTCTTTCTAGGGGTCTTACTAACTTATTTAATGCCAATCCTGGCCTTTACTTTAGAACTTTGGGAGGTTCCCCTCTATCTTATTTATATTTTGTGGGTGATTTTATTGTGTTTTCTAATGGGACTATTAATAAAATTCGGAAGCTTATGGATTTTTTTGACCATTTTGAGAATGTTAGTGCTTATCCTTTAACAAAAACAAAAGTTGTTTCATTGCCTCTAAGAGAATTTCGAATGATTGGATTTTATATATTAATAATCTTACTGGATTTTCCCATGCTCAATTGCCTATCAAATATCTTGGATTTCCTCTTTTATTTGGTAGAAGGAAATCCTTTTTATTTGATGATCTCATCGCTTCTCTTCAAAACAGACTGTTATCATGGGAGTCTAATTACCTTGGTTTTGGTGGTAGAGTTGTTCTTATTAAAAGTGATCTTTGTGCTTTTCCGATTTATAGCTTTCAATCTATTTTTTCTTCTCAAATTTTTTGTGATAGACTTCACAAGATTATTAATAAATTCTTTTGGAGAGGCATTTCTTCTAGTTCTAAAATTCACTGGGCCTCGTGGGAAAAATGTTGTGGTGTTTTGGCTAAAGGTGGTCTTGATTGTAAGAACTTTAATGACCTTGCTAAGGCTTTTTCTTTTAAACTTTGGTATAATTTACATGCTAATGTTAGTCTTTGGACTAATTTTATGGTTCTAAGTATTGTATTGGTAAGCATCCTACTAATTATTTTTCTAAACAAAGTGATTCTAAAGTTTGGAAAAGGCTTTGCGGGATTAAATAGGAGGTTAAGCCCTTCATCTCTAGGGGCCTTGGTGATGACAATATTTTCTTTTGGCATAATCATTAGTTAGGTAAAAATTCTATTGACTCTATGCTGAATTCTTCGTCTACTTCTTCGGTTAAGGTCAATACCTTTATTAATAATAATTCTTGGGACTATGATAAGCTTGCCAATGAGATTCCTGATTATATCCTCCATAGCATTTTAAACTTACCTATCAATACTGCTTCAAGAGATATTATGTTATGTGATCTTTCCTAAGATGGTGGTTTTCATTTTAAAAGTGCTTGGCATACTTTTAGAGATAAAAGAAATAAAGATAGCATTTCCATAATATATGGCATAAGAGTGTTCCTTCTACTATCTCTATTTTTATTTGGCATACTTGTGACTATGATCGTGGATCGTCCTGGACGATTTTACTAAAATACATTGGAAATGAACCTAATATATATGGATACAAAATGACTTCGTACACACACATCGTCCCATACAAACTAGGTTCGTCCGGTACGAACGGTTATTCCATAGGTCGGTTCCCAAAAACTGCAGAACATCACTAAAATTTTAGAGTCGGTTTACTTCGTCCTGGGACGAATATGGGTTCGTCCGGACAAAAATTTTCCAGAGAGCAACTCGTCCCGGGACTAATACACTTCGTCCTGGATGAAAATACTCCAAAGAGCAACTCGTCCTGGAACGAATACACTTCGTTCTGAACAAAAATTTTCCAGAGAATATTTCATCCTGGGACGAATACACTTCGTCCTGGACGATTAGGACTTAGAGAAATTTTCTTCAACTCATGTTCGTTCCATTGCTCTTACGAGGAGATAACTGACCTGATCGTCCCGTACGAACTATGTCTGTCCCGTATGATCAGTACAAATTTCTCAAGATCTCATAAAGTGTGTTTTTGTATTCACTCAATTACAATCACTCCCTCTCAAACTTAATTTAAAAAAAAAATACAAGTTTTAAATACACAAAGTATCTCATGCTAAATTTGATTTGAAGTCTTTGTAGTCTGGAGTTTGATTTTCCTGAAATATTAGTACACACAAGAGCAAAAACAACTCTTCCAAAAAGTGTTAGGAGATAACTATACATAAAACAATAATATTTGAAATCATCAAAACTATAGAAGTTGCAAGAATGTAAAACATGCAAATAGCAACTCTCTTAACAACAACATATCTCTCAAATCATATTTTAAAGCAGATAAGTATGATATATCATTCCATTACAGTAGAAAAATGTAAAGAAAATATTTTTTAGAATTTTACAAAATGTTATTGTAGGCAAGCAGATTCAACTAAAAACAAAATTACATAGTTCAGAATTAACACTTAGATTACTAGGAATTACAGAGGCCATTTATTTTAAACGCTATAATTGTGTTACAATATTATTTGTTTGGGGTTTATAATTATTTATCTAATTAAATTAAAATATTAGTATTTTTAAACTACTCGATATAAAGTTTCCAAAAAATTTTGGAAATATTCTTAGATTTACTATGTTATATAGTATTGCATAAATTACATGGTGAAGTTTTAGTGGCGTGTAGAGTATATTCCTATTTTTATGTTATAAAATTATAAATTAATCAAAAATATAAGAAAAAAGTTTATATTTTAAAAATAAGATAAGTAGAATTAACCTATCTCAATCCAGACAATTTTAGAGAATTAGGTCGATTCAAGAAAAATGAATTAGAGTCACCTAAATCCTAAGCTTCTTACTCTAAAAATTTTCCTCTCTCTCTCTCTCTCTCTAGTTGAAGCACAGAGGGGGGAGAATGGAATTAATTTTGAAATATTTTGGTGGGAATGAATTTTTTTATAAAATTTAGGTATGGCATCATGGCGCTCAACTTTGCAGCACTGCAGTGTTCTCCACTAGAGAGTGTGGTGTCGTAGTGTTGTCCCCAAAACCACAAAATAGAATTAATTTTGAAAAAAGATAGATACCTCAATGTCGCAACATCGACAATGCGGTGGCCCCAAGGGAAAATTTTAAATTTTTAAATCATGCACATAGACCCTCAAGACTTGCTTTAAAATAAATTCAAACACTCACATGCATACAAAATACTCACAGATGAATGTAAAAGACATGAATGCAAAAATTTTAGTGGGTTAACCTTACCAATCCATGTTGGATTAGGTACAACTGTGCATTGATTTAATAGGTGTTACAATCCTCCACATCTCAGGAAATTGTCACCCTCGATATTTCAAAGGTTAGATCAGTGGAATAGATCTGAAAATAACTGTCTCATCTCATATTCCTTCTAATACATGGTTTCTCTTTCTATTTTGTTCTTTTACTTCATAGTAACCATTGGGATCTTTTTATTTCTTATTCTTCTAATATTGTGTGCCATAATCTTTTTTGGTTCCTCTTTGTAGCTCATATTCATATATACTTCACTTCCTCTACAAATAATTAATTTCTAGAATTAGATACCTATTTTCTCACATGGAATACACTATGAATTTTAGATATATACTCTAGCAATTGTAACTTATAAGCATATTTTTTTATCCTTTCTGTGATCTCAAGTGATCCAAGATACATTGGACTCAGTTTTCCTTCCTTTTCAAACTACTTACACCTTTTACTAGTTTGATCTTTACATATACAAAATCTTCAAGTTGAAATTCTACAACTCAGTTATTGGTATCATATTATAAGTTCCATTTTTCTTGCATAACTTTTAATGTATCTCTAATCAGATGAATCTTTTTAGTAGCATCGTCAACTAAGTCTAGCCTAATCATATTCTTATCTCCCACTTCTATCCAAGATAATGGAATTCTTCATTTTCTACCATACAGAGCTTCGTAAGGGGTCAAACCTAGGCTTGACATAAAAATGGTATTGTAGGTAAATTCAATCATAGGTATATGATCCTCCTAGATATCGTTAAAGTCTAGATTGAATAACCTTAGAAGGTCATCCAATACCTAAATAGTCATCTCTAATTGTTCGTCGGGCTAAGGATAAAAAGTTGTATTAATATCTCTCCACTTCCTAAAGATAAATCTACCATCTCAATCAAATAAAAATAGTGATTAACTTTACATATAAGAAAATCAATCATTTACATAAAGCCATAAAAATTTTGACACTACTAGTAGGGAGCTTGCTTATAGTTGAACAGACTTTTATTGAGCTTGATTATTTTTAAGGCTTTTGCTTTAGAAAGATACAAAGCAATTGAAAATTGTGATTTCTTTAGGAAACATGAAATTAAACTTTTGAATTTTAATTATGACATACCATTAGAGATAATATATTGCCTCGAATAATGGTGATAAAATCCTCTAATGGATTTATATTTAGAATTATAAATTTCATCATGAATATCATAGTTAAATTCAAGAAGGAATTATATATGAACCCCAAGGGTCAAAATGATGTTCGATCGAATATTTAGTTGCGATAATCTAAATGTATTATCATTAATTTCGTATTCAAAGGCGTCTTGATAAATGATATATCTTTCAGGGAAAAAAATATCACTTATTATCCATGGATTGAACATGATGATAATGATCATCTTTGATTTTGATTTTCTCAAAGAGAAATAATTAATTTTTTTAAATTGATCTAAGGTCTTAAATATCCTATGAAGTTAAGCCCTCATAGTTAATTATATTATAGGAAGCTTGAGTTTCCTATGAATACTCTTGATTAAAATAATGGTAAAAATTTTATTTTGAATTTTCAAGGAGTGATATTAAAGAAGTGAGGTTGGAATTCAAAAAGGGATAGGATCAAAATTTGAACATTTATTTTGGAGGCCAACGGAGGAGTAGGAGGCATTTATGGGATCCGCTTTACAAGTAAGAATTAGAGGAAAAACTACATGTGAAGAGTTAGAAAGAAAATTACCAAGTCAAAAAAATTGTTGAACTAAAACCCTTAGGTCAAGTAGAGCATGAGGCTGCTGAGTAGCTCCATATTCATGCCTCTTCTCCCCTTTAAAAGGGAGTCATTTCTACCCCCTCACTGTTGCCGCAAGGGAGGAGAGTGTCAGTAGGATAGCCTACTCTCCACCATGCCCGGTGGATTACACTATTAAGAAAACCCCTAAGGAGAAGCAAATCCAAAGGAGTAGGATGTTAAGAAACATCATCTACACCTATACTGCTCAAGTAGGTGAGATTAAGGAACAATACATGAAAGGGGTGATTTCACATAAATTTGATAAGGAAATCTTTAAAGAAAAGAAAATTGAAGCAAGAGTTTTAACACATCAGCCTGTGAGAAAGAACAAAAAATATAAAAGGTAGGTAGCTACCTTTATATTAGTGGAATCTACCAAGATGAATGAGATTATTCTCATGGAATTTAGAAAAGGCCACTATCACAGTTGTACAATGTCAGTCTATCCTTCAAAAACTTTAAAGTTGGTCTCAATTGTAGCAGTCCAAAGAAAAAGAAAAGGAAAATAAGCTGGCAAAAGTCAAGGGAAAGAGGCCCAAGTCCAAAAAAAACACTATGTTCGTAAGAAGCTTAGCAAGAATGAAAATCCTCAACCACTTATAGATATCCTTGGGCTCCCTATTCAGGGATGTGAGGGCTCCATCCCACAAAATGTAGGAGTTTCTGCACCTCAAGCTCCTCCATCACCTCCTAAGGAGTATGCCCCTCAACCTATTATGGATGCCACCCTTATGACTACCGACCTTGGGATAGTCAAAGGGAAGGAATTGTTATTAGTACAGATTATGAGATGATTGATCAAGTAGTGGAAGAGTCTCTTGATTATGTAGAGGACCTTAAGCTAGACGAGCAAGAGTTTAGTTATATGATGGATTACAATGGATACCTACCCATCAACCCCGAGTATGTGGAGGGAAGACTGATCGATGAGGTAGTTCAAGAAATTTGGGATATTCTTAAGAAGAAAAAGGCCATTGAAGCCTTTAGCCTAGATGTGGATGATATTTGTTGCAATTCATGACCCCTAGTTTGAGATTTTGATGATGACAAATAATATCGTCTGAATTAATATTCATTGATACCTTCAATTTCTACTATTGTCTGTGAGTACTAATACTTCAGGAAGATTACAAGTTACTCAGGATAACAAGAAGACTCAAGACTTAGTAGAGTAGGAGTGTGAGTTTATAACATTATAATTTTTCATTTATTATTTTTTTTTCTTTTTTTGAGTCTGGCCACAAATTGCATATAAGACTGAGCAACCATGCACACACATAAGGGGAGAGGGTTTTTTAAAAGAAAATGTAGATCTTTTTTTCTATGTTGATCGTACTGTATGAGTTTATATCGTACTGTACGATCTGATCTGGCTGAAACATCTTTCTATGAATGAGCCGTACTGTATAATTTATATCATATTGTATGATGTGTTACTAATACAAACCCTAGCCACTAGATTAGTTTGAGTAAGTTTATTAGTCGTTTGTACTGTACGAAGGGATTCATACTATACGATTTATTTTGAATACTTACTTAAATTAACTCGTGATTAGTGGAATAAATCAAGGGTTAATTTATGATTGGTAATCGTACTGTATGAACCAGTTCATACTATACGATGAATCGAAGCTATTTTTTATCTTCCTGGAGTTCTTCCTGGACGATATCTTGATTTTGACTAATCGTAATGTACGAAGTAGATCGTACCCTACGATGTACATAAATGAGTTTTGATCATCCTGGACTTCATCCAGGATAATACCTTGATTTTGACTAATCATACTGTATGAAGTAGGTCGTACCGTATGATTTACAAAGATGAGTTTTGATCGTCCTGGCTATCTTCTTGTACAAACAGAAGTGTTTTTCCTATCGTACTATACGAGTTTATATCATACTGTATAAACTTATTCAGAAGTTTTGACCTGTTCGTAAACCTTCATACTAGGACAAAGCTCGTTTTTACTAATCGTACTGTATAATATGGAATCATATTGTATGATAGTAATGGCCACTTTGAAAAATTTTAGGGTTTTTGGAGCCCATTTTAAGTATCAAAAAGTTATGTTTTTAGTGTGTGACTAAGAGAGGTGAACGTGATTAGAGAGGGAATCCTTGGGAGAGAGCTCTTGAGAAAATTTTAGGGTTTGAGAGAGGAAGAAGAGGGTGAGCTTGGTGAGGGAGAAGTAGTGTGAGGAAGATCACACGGTTGCTCCATTTTTGCTGCACTTTATTCCTCATGAGGCCTGAGAAGATCTTGTGGGAGGCTCTCTAAGGGGGAGACTCTTCTACATCAGGGTCCTCTAAGGTATTCTACCTTCTCTAGGAGGGAAAAAAATGAGAAGGTACGCTGCCGTCGCCAAGAGGGTGACAAAACGCTTGGCACTCCACCATGCCAAGTTAGTGAAAGTGAGGTTTATAAGGGCTTCTCCGCCTTACCGAGGGGGCAGAAGGAGAACTATTGTTTAGTAGTGAAATTCTCGGAGTGGAGGACTCTGCGGAGTGGACGTAGGTCAAGTGACTGGACCACAATAAAATTTCTGGTGTGATTTTTCCTTTACTGCTTTTACTTTGGCTTGCATTTTATTTTCATTATAATTGCTTAGTGAAATTCATTGTGGAATCTGTTGTTGTTATTTGTGTTCAAGTACTTGCTACTGGTAAGGAGATTTGGGATAGATTGTGCATCACGTACGAAGGAACTAGTGAAGTTAAACAGTCTAGGCTTAACATTCTATTGCATGATTATGAACTCTTATGTATGAAACATAGTGAAATAATATCTGACATGTACACTAGGTTCACCCAAATCGTGACATCGTTGCATGCATTACGTAGAGAATTTTCAAATTCTAAAAAAATTAATAAGATTTTTAGATGCTTACCTAGTTCCTACAATACTAAAATTACTGCCATCACTAAATCTAAAGACCTAAATGTTTATTCTATTGATAATTTGCTTGGGTCACTCATTGTATACAATCAAGGAGTGAATCAAAGGTAAAGTGATGCATGTGAAAAGACGAAGGAGCGGATGGTGGCATTAAAAGTAAATAATTTAGAAAGTGAAAGCTCTACAACAGAGGAAGAAGATGACATAGCCTTGATGACCAGACAGTTCAAGAACTTTTTGAAAAGAAAACAAAGGCGTCATCAGAACAACTAGAAAGGTAAAAGCTTGAGAACTACTAAAGTTTTATCTGATACAATCTATTTTGAGTGCTAAAAACCAGGTCACCTTCGAGATGATTGCTCCAACATAAAGAGTCAACTAGCTAAGGAAAAAGGCGAGGACAAAGCCAAGTATAAGAAAGGGAATATGAAGACACAAAAAGCTTTTTGGGCCGACTCTACCTCATAATCGTCAGAAGAAGAAGTAGAGGAGGAGGTAACGAATTTATGTCTAATGGCTAATGATAAATCTTGATCAATCGAATCAAGACGAGGTATGTCAACTTTCATATGAAGATCTACTGCTTATTTCTGAAAAAATCCATGAATCGTATAGGAAATTGAAAAAGATGCATCTTAGTCTTAATATTGATTTTAGTACTTTGCAAATTGAGCATGCTAACTTAGTTAAAGAATATTCTGATTTAGATAGAGATCACATGTCCCTGGTTAATGAGTATGATGCATTAAATAATAAGCATATTAAATTAACAGAAGCGCATGAATCCTTGAAAACAACGCATGTTGAATTAGAAGAGGCATTTGATAAACTAGACAAACTTCCATTGGAGGTAGATCATAGTGAACATCTATTAAAATGGAAAGTTGATAGATTGACATATCAAAACAACACATTTAAAAAAATAAAGAACTAGATAAGGAAAAGGCATTACTCATATTAGCTCAATCTAGCAAATCTCCAGCACTACATACATCACAAAACTTTAGGAAGAGGCAACACCACTTACATAGGTTAGTAAACCCATTTCCCGGTGTTAGGAGCTTTTCTTGTGGCATGCTAGGTTACATAGCCCGCACATGCACGATTCACCATAGGAAACACCTAGTATAGAGACCAAAATTGCATCCATCATAGCATAGCATGCATACATCTCATTCATGTAAGCATAAGAGGAGCCCAAACTCACTTGGGTTTCCAAATCTAACCCTTGAATAGAATTGTAGGGATGCTCTCACAAAAGGCCTAGTGAGAGTATGTGATACTTGGATAGTGGCTGCTTGTGACACATGACTGGAGACATGAAGAAGTTCATTTTATTGGAGACCAGGACTAGAGGCAAAGTAACATTGGGAGACAACACTACCAAGAAAGTGGTATGCTCAGCTATTGTTGAAAATGCAAAGAATTTTTTAATTGAAAATGTTTTATTAATTGATGGTTTGAAGCATAACTTACTCAGCATTAGTCAATTATGTGATAAAGGTTTTGATATTAAATTTCGCTCTGACAAATGCCTGATTAGTTTAAATGACAAACTTATTTTAGAAGGAAAACGAATGAACAATATTTACATGTTAGACCTTGATTGAATTGATAGTTCAAATTCTTTTTGCTTAAAAATAATAGATGACTCATGGCTATGATATAGGAGACTATGCCATGCTAGTATGAAAACACTTAGAAACATCACTCAGAAAAACCTAGTTAGAGGCATACCTAAGTTAAACTTCACTAAGGACCATTTATGTGATGCTTGCCAACTAGGAAAATAAATCAAATCATCCTTTCATTCAATTAAAGATGTGATCACCTCTAGGCCATTAGAAATCCTACACATGGACTTATTTGGACTCGTTAGCACATCTAGCCTAGGTGGGAAAAATTATGGATTTGTGATTGTAGACAACTTCACTAGATTCACTTGGGTAAAATTTCTAGCACATAAGAATGAGTCATTTGAGAAATTTAAGGTATTCTCCACTTGGATTCAACAAAAATTAGGATGTGAAATCTCAACAATTCATAGTGTTTATGGTGGAGAGTTTCAAAATGAAAGATTTGAATCACTTTGCTAAGAGAAAGGAATAGAGCATAATTTCTCAGACCCTAGAACACCTCAACAAAATGGAATAGCATAAAGAAAGAATAGAATCTTGGTAGAAGCTGCTAGGGCAATATTAGCTGAGTACACCCTTCCTAGATATTTTTGGGCTGAAGCAATAAACACGGCGTGTTATATCTTAAATAGGGTGAACATTAGGTCAAAGCTGAATAAAACTCCTTATGAACTCCTTAAGGGTCAAACACTGAATCTTTCACACTTGCATGTCTTTGGTTGCAAGTGCTTTATCTTGATTAATGGCAAACTTTCTTTAGAAAAATTTGATCACAAGTCTGATGAGGGTGTCTTCTTAGGATATTCATTTGTAGGTAAGGCCTATATAATCTTTAATAAGAGAACCCTAGTAGTAGAAGAGTCCATCCATATAGTATTTGATGAATCAGATAAGCCCTCTGAATCTAAAATTGAAGAATATGAAATAGAGGCAATTCAAGGAGTAGAAACTATGACCATAAGAGAAAGGGTAGAACCTCAAGAAGATTTGCCTAGAGAATGGAGATATTCTTCTAGTCATCCTAAAGAGTTAATTTTATGAGACCCTTCAGAAGGTGTAAGAACTAGGCATGGACTTAGGAATGAGGTTAGTCATTCAGCATTCATCTCTATAATATAACCCATAAGTATAGATCAAGCTTTAGGAGATGAATTTTAGATCCTAGCACTGTAAGAAGAACTGAACTAATTCACTAGGATTTATGTTTGGGAGTTAGTCAAGATACCTAAAGAACAGAGTGTAGTTGGAACAAAATGGGTCTTTAAAAATAAGGTGAATGACTCATGAACCATAATAAGAAATAAATTCAGACTAGTAGCTAAGGGGTACAACCAAATTGAGGGAATAGACTTTGAAGAAACCTTTTCCCTAGTTGCTAGACTAGAAGTTATAAGAGTGCTCTTAGCTTTTGCTTGCTTCAAGAATTTTAAACTATATCAAATGCATATAAATAGTGCTTTTCTGAACGGGGTAATCAAGAAAGATGTTTATGTTGAGCAAACCCCCAGATTTGAAAGTTCACAATTCTCAAACTATGTATTTAAATTAAAAAATATACTTTATGGACTAAAGAAAGTACCTAGAGCCTAGTATGAAAGACTTAGCTCATTCTTATTAGATAGAGAATTTGTAAAGGGTAGTGTGGACACTACACTCTTCTTACAAAAAGGCTAAAGATAAAATTCTCATTGTTCAAATCTATGTGGATGACATCTTATTTGGATCTTCAAATAAAAATTTGTTTAATGAATTCTCAAAAATAATGAGTAATGAGTTTGAAATGAGCATGATGGGAGAGCTTAATTATTTTATTGGATTTAGTGTGAAATAAATGGATAATGGAACATTTCTTAGCCAAACAAAATATATTAAGGATGTTCTGAAAAAATATAAAATGGATAGTGCTAAGCCCATGAACAGTCCAATTGGCTCCACGATTCAACTGGACAAAGACCCGAATAGAAAATCAGTAGACCCAAAAAATATAGATTAATGATTGGATCTCTCCTCTACCTGACTGCCAGTAGACTAGACATAATGTTTAGTGTGTGCCTCTGTGCCTGTTTTCAAGCTAACCCTAAAGAGTCTCACCTAACTACAGTCAAGAGAATTCTTAGATATCTACTAGGCACCCCGAACTTAGGAATTTGGTATCCTAGGCACAACACTTCCTTTGAAATCTTAGGGTACTCAAATTCTGATTCTGTAGGATGTAAGGTAGATAAAAAAAGCACCTATGGTACTTGCCAATTCATAGGATAATCTTTAGTTTCTTGGTCCAGTAAGAAGTAAAATTCAGTAGCCCTCTCCACGGCAGAGGTATAATATATTACAGTAGGAAGCTGTATTGCACAAGTACTATGATTAAAGCAACAAATTCTTAATCTTGGATTACCTGTAGGAACCATCTCAATCATTTGCAACAACACAAGTGCAATTTGCATCTTTAAAAATCCAATTCAACACTCTCGAACAAAACATATAGACATTAGACACCATTTCATAAGAGATCATGTTGCTAAAGGAGATATAGAATTGCATCACATTGCTACAGGAGATTAATTAGCAGACATCTTCACAAAACCACTAGCATTCAACACCTTTAGCACTTTGAGTCTGATAGTAGGTGTTATAGACATTAATGCATTAAAAAAAATTCTTCTAAGGTTATTACTGATCATCACACACTCACTACACCAAACTCGACAATTTACACTTTCCTTATGGTACTATACGATTCACTATCATACTGTACGATGTATCTAATCACACAACACAACCCATACTAGAATTTTATCTCTGTTTATTGTACTGTATGATACATATTGTATTGTATGAAATAGGTGGTAGTTCATTCAATTTGTTTGGTACAACATTATTGAACATCAAACGGTATGATATCTCCTCTTCATACTGTATGATCCACATCAGCAAAATGGATGAGGATGATTTAAAGGTGGATGGTATGATATAATTATAGTTTAGTACTGTATGATACACCTGTTCATACTGTACAAAACATTTTGTCTAGGATCGTACCGACGACCCTCGGGACGATCAAAATCCTTCTGATCATACTATACAATACTAATCATACTTTATGATTTGACCACCTTTTCATACATGTTCATTCAGATGATATTATTATCCCATCGTACTGTATGATACCAGATCGTACTGTACGATTCATCCAAAAATCTATAAATTGGCTCAACTTGTAGATCTCTTCACTCACTTCTTCACCTTCACTTAGCCTTCACATAGTGTCAAGCTCTAGAAAGCACGGTCGTCTCATTGTGGGAAGCTCTTCTTCCTCTTGCCATCATAATGATCATTTCCTAAGTACTAAAAATAAAGATGCTTATCAAAAGTTTTAGGCCTGTAAGATTATACATTCCCAGATGCTCAATTAGGCAGCTTTAAATTTTGAGGTAATGAACCTCTTCGCATCCACCACTTTCCAATTTCTCCTTACCCTAGCTTTCCCCTACAATTCAGAAATCTTATTTAAATACCTAGCCAACCTTACCTTCACTACCGACAATATGATCTTCCACTCTTTTGTCTGCCGCCAACACATAGAAATCACTAAGGCTGACATCGCCCAATACATTAGGCTGTCCACTAAAGGGCCTAGAGCTCATTTCTTTCTCTCAAATGAATTCGACTATAGCAATATCAATCGTGTCCTTAGGAATGTAGCCTTCTATCCACACCAACCTCTTGTTCAATCCTTAAACTTAAATGCTTGAATTATTCAACATGTCCTTCACACTTTTATCATACCCAAAGCTGGCAACTGAATTCGCATGACCCCGAACTTATCAATCGCTACCTACCTTACAATGTCAAACACAAAATTTGATGAGGTAGATTTAGTTATTGATTATATTCAAAATATGACTTTAGTTCGCCTCCCTACTACCCGCAGGAAATAGAATCTAGCCCTTGGCCACCTTATAGGATACATCCTTCAAAATAAACACCAATTAGCCTATCCTAGTGAACCCGATAATTTACCAATCTTCTATACGGATGCCTTTTTTTGTATTCTCTTTCATCGGGGGAAAGAGCCTGAAGATTATGACTCTGATAAAGAAGGAGGAGAAGATGCCCCAATAGAAGCTCCTGTTCAACCAAGAAGACATGTACCTCCACGACCACCTGCACCAGCCTACCCTCATGATGATTTGGTCGAACGCTTTGACCAACTTCAAAGTCATCTTGACACACACATACAAGAACAACATCAGTAATATGAGGAAGACATGCTGTGGTTTGGGGAATGAATCACTTCAATTGATCATCGCTTCGACACAATCCTTCAATATTTCCAACCACACCCACCTCCACCTCCAAGTGATCAGGATCCTCCTTTATAAAGTGTATATATTTGTATTATATTTTTCTTAGGGTTGTTTGTGCCTCATCTTTTTAGTGATGTCAAAAGGGGGAGAAGTCTATTGTAGTTTGTTGTCTTATTTGCTTAGGCTTATGTTCACGTATGTTGCTTATATTTACTTATGTTTCAATGCAATGAAATTTTCCTTTATTTTCCTTTTCTGTCTATTTCGTGATGTTTCTATTAATAAAAAAAATGCCATTCAAATTTTCCTATTACAAATATTATTTGACATCATCAAAAAGGGGGAGATTATTGCAATCTATGACCCCTAGTTTGAGATTTTGATGATCATAAATAATGTCGTCTGAATTACTATTCTTTGAATACCTTTGATTTCTACTATTATCTGTGATTACTAATATTTTAGGAAGATCACAAGTTACTCGGGACAATAAAAAGACTAAAGATTGGGTAGAGTAGGAGTGTGAGTTTATAACATTGTAATTTTTCATTTGTTATTTTTCCTTTTTTTGAGTCTGACCATAAATTGCATATAAGACTAAGCAACCATGCATACATACAAGGGGAGAGAGTATTTTTAAAAGAAAATGTAGATCTTTTTTTCTCTGTTGATCGTAATGTATGAGTTTATATCATACTATACGATCTGATCTGGCTGAAATGTCTTTCTGTGAACAGGTCGTACTGTACGATTTATATCATACTGTATGATGTGTTACTAATCCAAAACCCTAGATGCTAGATTAGTTTGAGTAAGTTTATTAGTTGTTCATACTGTACGAAGAGATTCGTACTGTATAATTTATTTTGAATACTTACTTAAATTAACCCGTGATTAGTGGAATAAATCAAGGGTTAATTTATGATTGGTAATCATACTGTATGAACCAATTTGTACTATATGATGAACCAAGGCTATTTTTTATTGTCTTGAAGTTCATTCTGGATGATCCCATGATTTTGAATAATCGTACTGTACGAAGTAGATCGTACCCTACAATGTACATAGATGAGTTTTGATCATCCCGGACTTCATCCTGGACGATACCTTGATTTTGACTAATCATACTGTAAGAAGTAGGTTGTACCCTACGATGTACATAGATGAGTTTTGATCAACCAGGCTATCGTCCTATACGAACAGAAGAGTTTTCCCTATCGTATTGTATGAGTTTATATCGTACTGTACAAACTTATTCAGAAGTTTTGACCTATTCGTAAACCTTCGTACTGGGACGAAGCTCGTTTGTACTAATTATATTATATGATATGGAATCGTACTGTATGATACTAATGGCTAATTTGAAAGTTTTTAGGGTTTTTGGAGCCCGTTTTAAGTATCAAAAAGTTATGTTTTTTGTGCGTGACTAAGAGAAGGGAACGTGATTAGAGAGGGAATCCTTGGGAGATAGCTCTTGAGAATATTTTAGGGTTTGAGAGAGGAAGAAGAGGGTGAGCTTGGTGAGGGAGAAGTAGTGTGAGGGAGATCACACGGTTGCTCCGTTCTTACTGCACTTTGTTCCTCCTGTGGCCTGAGAAGATCTTGTGGGAGGTTCTCTGAGGGGGAGACTCTTCTACATCTGTGTCCTCTAAGGTACTTTGCCTTCTCCAGGATGGAGAAAAATGAGAATGTACACTATCGTCGCCAGGAGGGTGACAAAGCTCTTAGCACTTCACCACGCCGGGTTGGTGAAAGTCAGGTTTATAAGGGCTTCTTAGCCTTGCCGAGGGGACAGAAGTAGAATTATTGTTTAGTAGTGAAATTCCTTGAGCGGAGGACTCCAGGGAGTGGATGTAGACCGAACCACTATAAAATCTATGGTGTGACTTTTCCTTTATCGCTTTTATTTTTGCTTGCATTTTATTTTCATTATAATTGCTTGGTGAAATTCATTGTGGAATCCATTGTTGCTATTTGTGTTCAAGTACTTGCTTCCGTGTTAGTTAAATTTTTTCTGTCAAAAATTTAAAAACAAAAAAAAAATATTAGAACTTCTGTTTAGGATTATTTATTGCAACAAGTTTTTCGCAATTCACCCCCCCTCTTGGCGCATCTCGAAACTTCAATAATTTGATGGATGAAGAGGATGATACTACTGCAGTATTTATATGGTTGAAAAAGAGCATCAGTCAAAGATGTTGATCCCAGTAAACCTCAGCCAGGTATAGAGGAGGTTTCAACGGTAGTTTATTCTGATTTAGTTGTGTCAATTAAGATCAGGGATAAAGATGAACACATTAAACACCTAGAAAATAAAGTTGAGGAAATGCTACTAAGGGTATAGGATATGTAGAATCTAATTAAATATGCTCGAATTTAAGATTAACATGCTCTCTAACTAACAAATCATGCTCTCATTTCATATTAGAAAATCCATTTTGCAAATTAGCATGCAGTTTATTTAGCTTCCTATATGAGTCATGAATTTTTTTAAAAAAGTATATAGCGCATGATAGGATAGTTGGCATACCACATCTTGATCAGAATGATTAATATTATCATTTTTCATAAGGCAAAAATTTGTTACATCTTATTCTGCTTTGTGTTTTCATGAATATAAGGCAGAGTATGCCCAAAAGGCTTTTTACATCCTCTACTTGCCCTTTTTAAAATTGGATTTTTCTTCACCCTTCTCCTTGGTAGGGTGAGCCTTTACATTAAGGCAAGCAGATATCATGTATCCTAATTTCCTACATTCAAAATAGATATTGTCAGAGAAAACTATAGTACTTTTACCTGATTTATCTTTGTTCAACTATTGATGACATCTTTACTTTCGCTTTAGAAAGCTCTTAAATTGTCAGACCACCAATGTTATATAATTATCTTCTTCAGCTATTGAGTTATTGCTATCAGAATCATCAACCTTTAGTGCCATAATCTTCTCCTTCCTCCTGTCACCAAAATCTAAGAGTCTTTAGCTCACATTTTTCTTGTAAGCAGTACGAGACCCAAGTAGATTGTCAATAGAATAAGTATTTAAATCTTTAAATTTAGAAATAGTGGTGACTTTTGCATCAAACATATTAGACAAGCAATAAAGTACTTTATTCACCTTTACAAAGTTTGATATTTCTCTACCTAAAGCATGCAGGGATGTCATTATCTGAGTAAATCTAATGTACCTGTTAGAGATAGTCTCATTAGATTTCATGCAAAATAGTTTGTAATCATGTAGCAAAAGATTTAAATTAGATTGTTTGACTTCTTTAGTTCATTCATATGTGATGCACAATTTATCCCAAATCTATTTTCTACTAGAACAAATAGAGACTGTCATGTAACCATCAAATTTAAGTGCATAGAAAAATGGGTTCAGACATTTAGCATTAAGTTCTGTAAGATCCTCATTGCTCAATTCACTAAACGGTGTTTAAACTTTGATGCTGTTCACAAATCTAAATGGTGCAAAATAACCTTCTAACATCATATGCCACATTCTAAAATCAATAAGACGTAAGAAGATTAATAATCTTATTTCTATAAAATCAAATAGAATATTATCGAATAACAGTGGTTGACTTATTGAAAAACCCTTATCAATATTCCTATTTCCAAATATATCATTTGATCTTTTCTTAGGGATTTTTAAATCACGAATTCTGAGACCTACTCCGATGCCAATTGAAAGTTCAATTTTGATCGTTATACCGACTTCAACTACCCAAGACAAACAAAAAGGAGGGTGAAATGGTGTTTTAAAATTTTCTTTTTCAAAAAGAATTTTATTTTTAAAACAATGTTTAAGCAAAAACACAAGCTGAAGCAAATATTATAAATAAAATAAAATTTATATGTGTTTTATTGAACATAAAAATATTTTTATTCTTTTTTTATTTTAAGATTTTTATTTTTATTCTATCTTGCTCACGTAAAACAATACTAAGCTATAATAATATTATCATCATGGATTTCAAGAAAATAATACACAAGAAATAAAAGTGTGAAATAAAAGGAACAAACACACCAAAAATTTTATAGTGGTTCAGTCAAACCTTGACTTATGTCCACTCTCTAGAGTCCTCCACTCCGGGTATTGCACTAAACCTTTATTGACTCACTTTAGCTATCACAGCAAGGAGAATAAGCCCTTACAAAATCACTTCAATCCTTCCATATTGCAGTTGAGAACCAAAATCTTTTATATCCTCCTGGTAAGGTAAAGAACTTAAAATCCTTTTCACCCTCTTGGTGAGGATGAGAATACGACAATCTTCGACCTTAAAGATTTTCTCTACAAAGCAACCCAAAAGATCAACGAAGATAATTTAAGGAACCAAGGTAGAAGATTTCTTGTAGCAACTGCAAGAATCCCCTCACACTACTTCTCCCTCTCATACAACTTCTTCTCCTTCTCCAAACTATAAGACCTCTAAAGCACTCTCATAGAAATCTCTCAATAGACAAGGACTTTCACAAAGTCTAATTAGAGAGCTTTAATATCAGGCTTAAAAAAACCCTAAATTTTCAATTATGTCATTTCTGATCATACAATATGATTAGGTCATTTCATCATGTTAGTATAGAACGAAGAAGATGGGTCTGTATGATTAATTCAAATACTTGAACTGATCATCTAGTATAATATCAAGGGTTATACAATTTTATTAGTTCAATTGAAAATAATTTTTTGTATAGGACGATCAGTGGCAATTAATTATCATCCAGGGAACAAATTGGGTCATGTAGTACGACGCAGACCATCATATAGTACGATTAAAAGTATCAATTTATCCTGAATTGATTGTCTAATTACTAAATTAGATTAGACAATATTTAATGATATGATACAATACGAGAGGGATCATATGGTATGAATAGTTCAAACTTTTACATTCAAAATATTGCTTAATTTAGTGATAGTGGCTTTAAGTTCTATTAATCATCCTATATGATTGGGATCATATAGTTTGATTAGTACACAAATAGATAATTTTAATTAAATATTTTAATTAATCCTTGCTTTACTAAAATTTATAGTACAATCTTCGCAAAAATTATAACATTTACTTTTCCTCCCTAGTGTATGTGTGCATGGTTACTAAATTGGCATACACCTTTTACATGAATTTTGACTCAAGAAGTATAAAAATAAATAAATAAAAATATGAACTCTTGCAAAAATATCAAATATATTCTACCAAGTCTTGAGTCAAGCTTTTTGCATGGTGTATGACATACCTGAAATTTTAGTGTGCACAAAATAAATATCCAATAATCATATCAGGAGAACCAAAGTAGAATCACAATAATGTTTATTATCATCAAAATCATAAGCCTAGGATACTAGATTGCAACATAAATCTTCCTCCACTATGAGTCGAGGAGGTCTCACTAACTTTTCAAGAAGGGGTTAGCTACTGTATTTGACTCAGATTACCCCAAACTTCACACCTGCCCTCTAGCACTCTATGCAGACACTATTCCACCTTATGGCCCACTGGGCTACACCTTAATCATTGATTAGAATACATAAAACATCAATTAATATGTCCCATATATAATAAATCCTCCCCTCCTGGGGTCCCTAATATCCACTCTAGATTTATTCCCATTAAATGCACTCCTATAGGGATCTCCTCCAAACCTCTTCGTACTCAAATCATATCATTGTTGGGTAAACATAAGATCATTCTCTACCAGCCTAGCTTTTTATATGTGCCTATAAAAATCACTAATATGGAATAAAACAAAGGGATGTCGCAAACTATCTCCCAATCCTCGCAAAAAATGATAACACTTCTTTTTTAGGGAACATGTCAGGTCAGGGCTGTGAAATATGCTTCATATTATATCATGGTTTTGCTCCATTACACTAATCTCATAAAAAGTCTCCTACATTTGTTACATGGCATACGGTGATACAAACTTACTCTGGAAAGTCTCTATAAACTCCTCCCATCAGATCTTTATATTTGATATACCCTAGAATCTCTTCCTTTTCTATCCTATCCACCTTTTCTCTACCTCTCCATCCTATAAAAACATGACCAATGGTCTACCCTTAGAGCACTAAATGCTATCAAATGACTTCTCTACTCTTTTCAGCTAGTCTTCAGCCACCTGAGGCTCAATAACACCTTGAAAAATAGGTAGCTTTAGTCTCAAGAATAACTTTAAGTGCTTGTCAACCTCATCTCTTCTAACTTCAGCCATCTTACCCTGAGCCTCACTGATTAGTTGGACCACTAACCCAACAATTTGCATCTTTGAATCAGAAGTCATCACCTCTAGTGTACTTTGAACTATTATAGCATAATTATAAATCTATCTGTCATCCACCTCTTGTTCTTAGGGGTTCATGATGCAACAACACTTTAACTATATTAACAGATTTAATAAAAAATTCTTAGCCTGAACCTCCAACTTCTTCCTCTTATTGATGTAGATCATTTCATATAGCTTTGGTAATAATTTTACAATCTTTCCAAACTATTGCTCTTGTACCACCCTAAGATCTAATAGAAGGTTGGATTACAAAATCTATCATTATCTAACTCAACTATCAAATAATCAACCAAAGCTACTAGTAAACATAAACTTTTACCAAAATTTATATACTCCACTGGTCCTTTTCTTTTTCTTGAAATATAAAAAAAAGGGATGAGCTGTCACGACCCAACCCGACCGGGGCGGATCCCGCTCGCATAGGTCGTGGCCAGACTCAATCTGACTGAACTGATTCCATGATCTGGCTTTGGAATTTGTTTCAGAACTTTCTTCCAAGCATTATACACAGAAACAGACACACAGAGCTACTATAACATCAAAATACAGCGGAACAGATCATCTATCTTTTCTTCCTCAAAAGAATCATATACAAATACAGCTCATGGCTTTCAGACAGAAGGAAAAGCATAACAGAAAAGCCATGACTCTACAAAAATCAAAAGTGCAAAATACCTATAACGGATCAGACTCTGAACTCCTAGTCCAAGACTTCCTTCCCTTTCCCAGAACCTGAAAACCACGTAGAAAACAAGGATGAGCTACAACAGCTCAGCAAGACATCAAACCTCCAATCAGAATCCTCAGAATCCATATCAAACACATCAGACAAAAATCCGTACAAAAATCAGATCCACAGAATCGTATATCGAATCAGAACAGAACAGAATCATACAGATCAGATCAAATCAGAATAGAACAGAATCGTACAGATCAGATCAAATCAGAATAGAACAGAATCGTACAGATCAGATCAAATCAGAACAGAACAGAATCGGATCAAATCAGATCAAAATCGTATCAGAACATATCAATTCAGAATATA
>NW_021318862.1:203789-230579 GCF_001605985.2 Dendrobium catenatum
GAACTTATCATCGGATCCGAAATGAACTTGTTTTTCAGATTTCAGAGCTCAGTTCAAATTTTTCCCTGACACAGACAGGATCTCACAGGATCCTGACCCTTATAACTCCCTTTTTATAGCACACCAATCATATCATGTCATTTCAGAACAAATCCGGACAATTTTCAGAAATTGTACGAAAATCTGGCGGCATAACGGCAGTATACGGAATTTAGCACAAATTCACCAATCAGAATTTCACCAAATTACCACAAAACATTCACAACAATATTATAAGACTTTTATTCAACTGCCACAATATTTACAGACATCATGAAAATTTACAGTCAACAGAAAACGCCGCCAAATCAAAACTATCCAGTCAAAAATCTCCAGAAAATATCAAAATGTGCGCACTCGGCACCTCAGAAACATATCAAAAGTTACGCGGTAAAAACTGAACCAGTCGGAAAATACGGACAAATTCGCTAACGAAATGAAAATCCGGACAGAAAAATCGTTCAACTTCACCGTTCTGAAAATTGAGAAAGGCGGAATGTGCCTTACCTTGCGTACACCAATTCCTGAACTGTCTCGACGAACGAAAACGGCCCGGCGTTGCCCAGAAATCAACTTTTGCACTTTTTCCCATGACTTTCTCTCTCCTCAAAAGGATTTTAGATATTTTTGATTTTTCTCTCTCTTCAAAATGAGCTGATTTCAGCTAAATAATACTCTGATCGGCTCGGCCGATCGCACGATCGTCCTGGACGATCATTGAAAAAAATCAATCGGCCTGGGATGATTTCTCAGGACAATAATTAATTTTCTTGGACGATTTGCTCTCTGACTTGTGCCACATGCTCTGATCGTCCCGGGACGATCCCAGATCGGCCCGGACGATACCTACAGGAAAATTTTCCTGGAACTTCTGTACAAAATCTGGAGCAACATCTGAACTGATCCTCCCGGGACGATCCCAGATCGGCCCGGACGATATGAGAAAACCTGATGTTACATGAGCACAGAGGTAACTCAGTAGACTTTCTATCATGACCTATCAGATATATCAATATACAAATTAAAAGTTGAATTTTCAATATAAAGAAAAGTAGTAATAATATATATAAATACAAATAAAATAATAATATATAATGTCCTTAAGGTTTCAGTACATACTTGGAGTTTTCACTTACTTATAAGCCGCTTTCATAGAGGTTTCTAAATATTTTAGAGAATACTTGATAATAGAGATTCACTTGTGCTTGACTTTCATATTTCAATAGAATCATATAGTATTTTAGAAGTTTCACATTCATTTTTTATTATTACTTATACTTGTTCATTAATACAAATGCAATGCAATAATTATGATACACATGTCCAGATGCCTACTTATAAATGCATTTCCACTTATGTCTCCCTTTTATTTATAATACTCGTATATAACATGTGGGACTAGAATCGCTTCCACATTTGCACTCAATAGATTGAGCTAGAATAGTGCATACTGTATTACATAAAGTCCCACACCACCATATTTTAATACAAATGAAATGCAATGATTATGATGCACATATCTCGATGTTTGATTATAACTCTAATTCCACTTATGCTTCCCTTTTTACCTTCCACACCCATATATAACAAGACGGCAAGAG
Source organism: Dendrobium catenatum (assembly GCF_001605985.2). NCBI lineage: Eukaryota > Viridiplantae > Streptophyta > Magnoliopsida > Asparagales > Orchidaceae > Dendrobium > Dendrobium catenatum. The sequence continues at coordinate 205,430 of NW_021318862.1, forward strand.
TCTCTTCTATATATACACTTAGTAGATTGGGCTAGAATATTGTATATAGTATTACATAACCTCCCACATATGCACTAAGAAAATGGGGCAAAAATAGAATATTTAGGGGCCTTATCACATATTAGACATTGCACTTTTCAAATATTAGAACATCTCCATCTTTATCCTATGAACACCAAGAATACAAAAGCAATAGTAACAATCTTAGGACTTAAATGCAGTATTTAGATAATGCATGAATTGGTAGTAAAGCCACATTGCATGTGCAACATTATACCTACCAAACATTTTTTATTCAACTTCTCACATTAGAGGGATATTGACATGAACATTTTAAGACTTTTACATAACTATTCAACTTCTCATATTCCAATTAGACCTACATTCATGCTAGCCAACTCTCGGGCTAGAATCCCTTAATCCTAAGTTTTCCTTACAAACCTTGCTTCTTTAAATCAAAGAAGTTCTTTACAACCTAAATACTCTTCTATACGTGTGAGTACAACTCAATCTAATTATATTTTAAACTTCACTAAGCCAAATTGCTTAATTTAAGAAAAAGAAAAATACAATTTGATGTAAATAATATAAGTTCAAATTATCTTGCAATAAAATGACTAAAGTATTTAAGGTGGTCCTATAATTTAGTTTTAATCACCTCACTACTTATAAATGAAATATAAAATTTGCTCACTTTAAGATAGATTTATCTTTAGATAAAAATATGAATAATATTTTAAATAAAAATATTTTTCTTACAAATTTAAACTTATGACTCTTCAAATAATATAAAACTTTTAAAAATGAATTAGATTTAAATTGTAAAACTATGTCACGTAAAAGAGAATAAAAATACTTGATTTCCTATATTTATGTATTTAAAAGATTTAACATAGAAAACTTAATATAACATTCTCAACTAGTATTTAACCAAATAATAAATATTTTCAAGAAAAAATATATGGTGAAAACTAAGAGAATAATAAGTAAAGATTTAGTGAAGGAAAGAAAACTCAAGAACTCATAGAGATGTTACACGATTTAGTGCGATGAAGCTTTCCAACCAAAAATTTGATTTTGCAAATGAAAAGGCTCTTGTAATGAAGATCAAAGTTTTTCCTCTCAAGATTTAGCATGTAATGAAGAGAAGAATAATGGAAGAATTTCTATAGTTTTCTCTTTTGTGTAGCCCTCACATGAAGAGGAAGAGGGGTATTTAAAGGGAAATGGTAAGTAAAGCTAAATTTGAATAAAACTATTAATCTAATATTAATATATCAACTAATAATATTATATTTGATCAAGAATTCATTCATATTAAATAAATATAAGTTTCAAATGACTATAAAATGTCTAGTTACATGGAAAAGTCAAGAAGACTTCATATATATCCAAAATAAGATAAAAATGGCTACTCAACAAGTTATATTAAAATCATGTAATATTTAGAAATTCATTATAAATTCAAATAATATCTAAATGTTTCATATAACCTATACAATTCTATCTGCATAATCCAAAAAATCCAATGAAATAAAAATTAAGCTACGTTTCCATCAAAAACATATTATATTTAGCAAAAGAAAAACTTATGCACATTTTTAAATATTTAAGGATATATTAAATATTCATATAATAATATGATGTAATTTAGATAAAATTAGTCATACATCAGTAAATTGATGCGAAACAAATCAATTTAAAATGAATACATAATAAAAATTTTACCACATAGACTTATTACAATTAATTTCCCTAATTATATATCTTTTCATTTTAATAACAATTATGTAATAGACAAAAAAGCAAAATGGTTTAAAACAATAATTATTATGAATAATCACAATTAAAATAATTATAAATAACACTTAAATAATGATAATCTTTAAAAATAAAATAATAATATAATTTTAAAAAAAGTATTTTCACTGTTTTTGAAATAACTCAAAATATATTTATTATTTTTAAATAAAAAAAATAAATCAAAGAGGACGAAAATACAATCAATTAGGTATATTGTGCATATTTTTCGGCTCAAAAATATATTTTCTATGATTTTTTGAAGTTAAAATAGGTTTTAAAATAGTTAAAATTAATTTTCATATAAATCGACGGTGGGAGGCCACATGGCGGCCCGGGATTGGATCCCGAGACCACGGCAATCATTGCCGCGGCAGCTAAGTGCGGGCCACGTTGCAACTTCCCGTTTGCTGGTTCAAACTGTAGTGCTGAATCCCATGGCGGATCACTTATCCACGTCAGCAATGAATCCTAGCCATCATATCCTCCGCAGTTTGGATTTATAGATGAGATCGAGCCGGACGAAATGAAAGGGGACGGGATTGATCCCGCAGTCTGGACGGAACCACGGAACGGCTAGATATTGGCTGTTGATCAAGTGATCAACAGCGGAGATCCAGTATCCTGAGACCTAGGGCGAAACTAAGAGCCTAAATCATTTTTTTTATTTTTCTCTCAATCAGGTGCATGGATTTGAACGAAATTTTAACCCTAGACTAAGGACATGAAGAGCATTAGTGGGGAAGTAATTTCATGCTTTAAAATGCAATGCAAACGAAGTTAATTAACCCTAAGTGTTGTGGCCTAGGGTAAGGTTTTTTAGAGAATTTCACCATTGGATCTTCAAATCTTTGACACGGTTGAGCTTGTAGATTATCCTCGTATAATTCCTTAGTTGAAACCGCGATCAAATGAGCTATGAATCGGTCGGATCTGGCCTTGGAATTATTTAAGCCTCCTCTCGCCGCATGATCGCCACTGGCAGGGTTCTAGCTGCGACTCTAGGTCAGGAAAGGTGGAGAGAAGGTCTAGGAGCTCTCTCACAAAATTCGAGCCATTTTGGTGGTCTCTAGATAGAGAAAGAGCAAAAAGATCTTTTCGAAACCTAAATTTCTCCTATTTATAATTCTAAACCCTATGATCAATGGCTCAGATCATTTCTAATGTGATTAGGAGGGAAATCTAGGCTTGGGGCTATGGTTTTGGATTTTAAATCATTATGAAGGAGTTATTATGCATTTGGGTCAATCTGGGTCAACCCTAGTTGACTTGGTCAACCAAGTTGACCCAGGACCTGGGTCTGGCTCAACAGACTCAATTTGACCCGAGAAATTGATTGGGAGATGTCTTGAGACCTAGCTTAGTCAATTTGACCAAGTCAACCCTCTAGACCCAAGAATCTTTGACAAAATCAAGGTCAACATGGTGCAAAAGATTCTTCAAAGTCTATTCCTTCTATTTGTGTGTACCATTATGCAACTAATCTAGCTTTATCTCTCATAATACTTCCTAAGTCATCTAGCTTATTTTTATAAACTCATTTTGTTCCAATTATATTTTAATCATGAGGTCTTGAAACTAGCTCCTAAACCTCATTTTTCATAAATTGGTTAAGTTCTTCTTCCATAGAAATTATCCAAAAATTATTTTGTAAAGCTTCATCTATATTTTTAGGTTTAATTTCTGATAGAAATGTATAATGTTCTAGCCATCCCTAAAGTTACTCCTAGTCTTAACACCTTGAGAAGGATCACCAATTATTAATTCTTTTGGTTGATTTTTATTAAATCTCTATTCATTAGGTAATCAATCATCCTCCTTTTCTTACAAATTTATTTTCTTTATATTCTTAATATCTTCTTCATTTAAATAATTTATTTTTAAATCTATAAGGTTTTCATAAAAAATTACATGAATGAATTCTTCAATAATTAATTTTCTCTTATTAAAAACTCTAAAAGATTTTTCAAAAATTAAATATGCTAAGAATATACCAACATCAAACTTACTATCAAATTTACCTAAAGGATCCTTATCATTATTTAACATAAAACACTTATATCCAAAAACGTGTAAATGATTAATCTTAGGTTTCTTTCCAAAAACTATTTTATAAAGTGTCTTTTTAAAAATAGGACTTAAGTTAACTCTATTTGTAACATAACATGCAATATATATTACTTTTGCTCGAAAATAATTTGGAAGTTTCTATTCATTTAACATTAATCTTGCTAACTTATATCCAAAAACGTGTAAATGACTAATCTTAGGTTCTTTCCAAAAACTATTTTATAAAGGGTCTTTTTAAAAATAGATCTTAAGTAAACTCTATTTGTAACATAACATGCAATATATATTACTTTTGACCGAAAATAATTTGGAAGTTTCTATTCATCTAACATTAATCTTGCTAATTCTACCAAATTACGTTTATTTCTTTCAACTACACCATTTTGTTTTGGAGTTCTATGAGCTAAAAAATTATGTCTAATTTCATTTTCATCACAATAATTTTCAAATAATTTATTTTTAAATTCACCACCATGATCTATTTGAATTCTATGAATCAAATAACCTTGTTCTCTTTGAATGTACTTAGCAAATTTTCTAAAATCACCAAATGCAGCATTTTTATTAGCTAAGAATAATACCCAAGTGTATCTTGAATAATCATCTACAATAACAAATCCATAATTTTTACCACCTAAACTAGTTGTGTTATTTGCCCAAATAAGTTCATGTGTAATAATTCTAATGGTGTACTCATAGAAACTATATTTTTAGTCTTGAATGAACTTTTCATATGTCTACCATGCATGCATCACATATATAATCAAAATGAAAATTAATTTTTGGTAAACCAACTACTAAATCAAATTTAAAAATTTTATTTAAAGTGTGGATATTGGCATGACATACCCTTTTAGGCCATAACCAAGCATTATCATTTGTAGATTTCATGCAAAGTAAATTCAAATTAATATTATTTGTATTCTCTAAATCAAATAAATAAATATTTTTATGTCTATTTCTAATAAGCAAGATAGTTTCATTATTTCTAATAATGCAATGTGAGGCATAGAAAAAAAAAACATTTAAACCTTTATCACATAATTGACGAATTGATATTAAGTTATGTTCTAAACCTTAAATAAATAAATTTTTTTCTAAATTAATTTAGTTCTTACATATGGATCCAATGCCAATATTCTTTCCCTTTACATTTTCTCCATATGTGGTATATCCTCCATCACTTGATTCTAATACAGAGAATTTTGCTTTATCGCTCATCATATATCTTGAACATCCATTGTCCAAGTATAACATGCCTTCATTGATTTTACTTTTAAGGCGTTCCTAAAAAAATCAAATATTAACTTTTAGAATCCAAATATTTTTAGGTCCACATTCTAAATAAGTTGTATGATATCTATTATATATGGTATAAGAAGTGCTTGTATTTTTTTAGAACTCATACAAAAGATGATTGTTTAGCATTCTGTGATCTATGGGCATAACAATCAAATGAGATATGTCCTTTTCTACCACAATAATTACACACTAGATATTAGTGTTTGCATATGGCTTAGCATGATGTCTATATATAAGAAGAATTTTTATTTGATGTTGTACTTGATGGAGCTTTATAATGAACTTGTGGTTTCATGCATAAATCTAATCTTACTTTTAATATAATATTTTCTCTATCAAGTTTATAAACAAGTAAAGAATGATCTAATAAAGAATTATTTTTATTTTTTAAATCATCACATTCATTTTTTAAATCATTAAAATGTATATCTAATTTTTTATGCTCTTTTTCTAAAACATTATATTTTCTTTTTAATTTTTTATATTCAATAACAAATTCATTAAAAGCATCATCTAATTCTTTGTAAGATATATCATTACATACCTCCTAAGAATTACAATCCAAATCTCCTCTTACCATAAGGCAAATGTTCACCTCTTCATCTGATGAACTTAATTCATGTGAATCAGGGTTGGCCCATAGAGCATTCTTCTTCTTCTTGAAATGCTTCTTTTCTTTCTTCTCACTCTTTCTCTCTACATCCATCAATTTCTTCTTTGAATCAATATGATCTGAACAATCTCCTCTTATATATCCATGCTTCTGGCACTCATAGAAAATAATCCCTTCTCATGTAGGAAGTTTCTTAATTTGAAATTTGAAATTTTTAGATTTCTTATACCTTTGATTTCTCTTCCTTAGTAAGCTTCCAAATCTTCTTGAAAATATGGCCACCTCATCGCTATCTTCATTAAAGCTTGAAGAACTAGGTTCATCATTACCATCAACCTGTAAGGCAATAATTTTATCTTTATCTTTCTCTTTCTTAGAAGAGCTATCCAACTTATCCCTTTGAGTTATAATCTATTCATGTGTTATCAAAGAACCCAAAAGCTGATCAAGTGTATAAGTTGATAAAAGTTTAGCCTCACTAATTGCAGTTACTTTTGCATCCCATTCTTTGGAAAGGCAACTAAGAATCTTATAGATTAAGTCTTGATTCTTATATATTCTTTCAAGATAATATAATATATTAATTATTTTAATAAATCTTATATGCATGTCAAAAATAGATTCAAAAGGATACATACGAAATAATTCATATTCATGAATAAGTCTATTTATGTGAGCATCCCTAACCTCACTTAGTAGCTTCATAAGTTATAATTAATTTATCTCAAATTTCTTCTGTTGAATTTAACATAGAAATTTTTATGTAATCATCTGGAAAAAGTGCACAATGCCAAGTATTACATACCTTAGCATTTAACGCATTTAATTCCTGCTCTAATACAGTCCATTCATTTTTTAATTTTAATTTTATTGATTTCTTTAGTGGGTGTATGATAATGGTGTGTAAGCACGTGCTACACACAAAAGTTTTGTCCTCTTAAAAAAGTACTAATTCTATTTTTCTAATAATCAAAAGTAACATTATATAATAATGGTGGTCAATGAGTGGATTGTTCTTCGAGAAGTGAACCCTTAGGAAAACCTTATGTCATAGTTTATAACTGGATCTACTCTAGGATGTTAAGCTAAAATAATAAAAGTGCCATGACTCTGATTTCAATTATTTGATGACTATGGCACCCCAAGAGGGGGGGGGGGGGGCTTGATTTTGAGTTTTTTAAAAATTTTATTAAAAAAAAGGTAACTAAAATACTTTTAAAGATATTTTAAAAAGAATAAGTAATCACACAATTTTTATTAAAATGGTAAAGAAAAATAGATGCAAGAAATGAAAATAAGAGGCACAATATTTTTACGTGATTCGACTCAGATACCAATCTGACCTACGTCAATGATAGCCAACTCTCGGGCTAGAATCCACTAATCCCAACTTTACTTCTTTAAACCAAAGAAGTTCTTTACAACCTAAGTACTCTCCTATATGGATGAGTATAACTCAATATAATTATAATTTTAAACTTCACTAAGCCAAATGGCTTAGATCAAGAAAAATAAAAACTATATTTTCATGTAAATAATTCAAGCTCAAACTATCTTGAAATAAAACGACTAAAATATTTGAGATGATCTTACAGTTTAGTTTTAATCATCTCACTACTTGCAAATGGAATATAAAATTTGCTCACTTTAAGTTAAATTTATCTTTTGATAAAAATATGAATAATATATTAAATAAAAATATTTTTCTTATAGATTTAAACTTATAATTCTTCAAATCATATAAACTTTTAAAAATGAATTAGATTTTAAATGCAAATCTATGTCATGTAAAAGAGAATAAAAATGCTTGATTTGCTATCTTTATGTATTTAAAAGATTTAACATAAAAAACTTAATATAACATTTTCAACTAATATTTCACCAAATAATAAATATTTTCAAGAAAAAATTTATGGTGAAAACTAAAAGAACAGCAAGTAAAGATTTAGTTAAGGAAATCAAACTCAAGAACTCCTATAGATGTAACACAATTTAGTGCGATGAAGCTTTCCAACCAAGAATTTGATATTGCAAAAGAAAAGGCTCTTCGAATGAAGATTAAAGATTCTCCTCTCAAGATTTAGTATGAAAGAAGAAAAGAAGAATTAAAGAATTTCTAAAGTTTTATCTTTTGTGCAACCCTCACATGAAGAGGAAGAGGGATATTTAAAGGAAAAGAGTAAGTAAATTCAAATTTGAATAAAATTATTTATGTAATATTAATGTATCAACTAATAATATTATATTTCATCAAGAATTCTTTATATTAAATAAAGATAAGTTTTAAATGGTTATAAAATGGCTAGTCACATGAGAAAGTTAAAAAATCTTCATATTCATTCAAAATAAGGCCAAAATGACTACTCAGCAAGTTATATTAAAATTGGATAATATTTAGAAATTCATTATAAATTCAAATGAGTTCAAAATGGGACATATAACATATTATCTTCTATCTACAAAATGCAAAAAATCTAATGAAATAAAAATTAAGCAACTTTCCATCAAAATAATATCATATTTAGCAAAAGAAAAATTTATGCATATTTTTAAATATTTAAGGATATATTAAATATTCATATAATAATATGATGTAATTTAGATAAAATTAATCATACATCAGTAAATTGATGTGAAACAAGTCAATTTAAAATAAATATAAAATAAAAATTTTCCACATAAGCTCATTACATTTAATTTCTCTAATTATATATCTTTCTATATTTGATAATAATTATGTAATCTATGAAGCTTATAAAATTTCTTTAATGAAGAAATCTTATAGATTTCTAATTCAAGCTTAATATATAAATCATTTTAATAGATATTTAGATTATGAGCAAATCAAATCATACAAGTAAATATTAATGGACCACTAACATACTCTTATGATATTATAAAGGCCTTCAAGCTCTCCATCTTGAGTTCTTTTAGCTCAAAATTTGATTGAACTTGAGTTGTACAAAATAAATCTCATATAAGTAATTATCTTGCACAACATCAAGTCATTACACATGAAATACTTAGCACACAAATTAGAACATCCAAGTGTATGTTTGTTATAATCAAAATCTTTATAATAGGTCATTAGATAGATAATATCAATAAATCAAACTTGATGCTTTGGTTTTGACTTCTGGATACTATCCTGTTGACCTCTTCCACTAGATAAACTAAAAAGAAAATCATACCTATCATTGCCCATACCGAAGCCCTGCTTGAGTCGCATCCGCCGCCTACTACAGTAATGATTTATTGTGCAATTTGGCACTGAGGGTGACTTTCCATGCGACTCCGCCTCGTTTCTTCTCCCATTCGAGCCTTTAAAACTCGATGAAATGAAGCCTTACGGCTTCTTCTCACGACACACAGCCGAAGCCTCACTCCTTACCTTTTTCCATTTCACCTCTTCTTCCGTCCAGTCCGACCGAGCTCCTCAAGCAACCAAAGACTTCAACCTCCCCTTACCCATCACAAACCCTTATATAAAGCCTCCGATCCAGTCGAGCTCCCAGTTGGATCTCACAATCTAGTCTAGCCCGACGTCTCACGCCTTGCCTTTCTCCCCCATAGCCTTTGCCCTAGCTTTTCCGATTCTCACCCAAGTTGAGAGAGAGAGAGAGAGAGAGAAGTGGCATTTCTCCCTACCTGTACCGAAATCCTTCTCCGCCTCCTTTGTGCCCCTTGATTTTGCTCCTTCCATGACTTCCCTTCCGGTCGGATTGGAAGTTACAACATTTTCGGTCATAAGCAAAGCCCGTTGGTTGTAAAGGAAACTAGCTCCCTTTCACGTGCTCATTCAACCAAATCCAGTAAGCTACCGAACTATAGAGAGATGGAGAGAGGGTTTAATTCGCCGAAAGATTTTACAGTTCTAAAAATCTTGTATTATGCATAAGCTACCGATATATAGAGAGATGGAGAGAGGGTTTAATTCGCCGAAAGATTTTACAGTTCTAAAAATCTTGTATTATGCAGAAATTTGTTAAACCGTATTTTATTTTAATTAACTAAAATTAAGTATAATTAATTATATTTAATTAAATTAGTTGTGATTAATTAGTTACCCATTATTAATTATATTTCATTATAACTAATTATAGATAATTAATTAAATATCATTATTTATTATATTTTAATTATAAATATTTAATTATTATTAACTATAATTAGTTATAATTAATTATGATTTGTTGTAATTAATAAGAAAAGAGAATCTCACTCCTCTCTTTTGCCTCGATCCATGCATTAACCCCGCCGGCACTCCTCATCACGAAGGTATAACCCCTCGATCCCTAAAACTCCGAGAGCTTATTTTCATTGTTTGCGGCGGATCGAAAAATCACCCATACACGTCTTTATTGTGCGTGGTGGGGTGTGAGCCTGGTACGGTGACTAAGATGAGGTGGGTAATCACCATAAACTCCATTTTACCATTAGAGGCGCACCAGAAAACCTCTTATACACGCCTTTATTGGGCATGGTGGGATGGTACCCCCGTGCGACGCCTACGGCGAGGCAGGGTTATTTATAAATACCCTCGAGTAGGGAAAGCAAACTACATTTTCAAACATGTACCCTCGAAGACCCCATACACCCCTTTATTATGCATGGTGGGAAGGAAGATCACGGTCTCGGTGTCCTAGTCTGAGGACACCTACCATACACGCCTTTATTGCGTGTGGTGGGAAGGCCTAGTTTCTCGTAATTTTCCCCTAAACGGGGGAGACGTCGGGAGGCTGCTGAAATTTGAAGTGAATATGAGGGACTTGTACTTAGACTTTTGAACAAGATCTAAGTGACTTAATAAGCAGTTGAACCCAAATAAAAAATGTGCAAGAGGCTTAAATTGAATTGAAATCAAACTTGAATAATCTTTGGACCATAGTGGTCATTGAACTTGAATAATGAAATGGACTTGTATTTAGACACAAAGCAAATGATTAACAAAATATGACTTGAAATAGTTGGTTCAGACTCAAATGAACATAAAACAAGTGAAATCCCAAACTTAGTTTAAACTCGAGTAATCAATAAAATTTTGGTCAAATAACAAGGACTTTAAATCAAATGATGATACCTCAAACTTACAAATTGGGTAAGAAATTTGGAGCATGAATCCAATTTGGACTTGATAAATAAGTAACGAATCTATGAATTTGAATGATCTATAAATAAGATTAAGAAGTGACTACTTCAATCATAATGCGAATGAAGGATGATATCAAACTTACCATATGCATTAGATCTTCTTCGATGTTAAGGAGTTTGCAAGTGGAATTCAACTACCAAACAAGCAAGAACTCACATATATGAAATCCCTAACTTCTCACTCATGAACAACAAAGTTAAGGTGATTTGTAAATAATCACATCAAATCTTTGTGGATTAATTGAGGCTAATGATTTTAGTGAAACACCAATAAATGTGAGTGAGAAAATTGAACATATCTCACCTACAAATGATGAAAGTGAAGTGACAGAAAAGCATAATTTGGTTGTCAATGTTGATTCAAAGTTCTCTTCAAATATTATTGTGATGTTGATTGCCAATGATACTATAAGACCCTTAAATCATCCATGAGCTAGATTCAAACTATCTATGCTTGCAAGATGAACATAATTAATTAAAATGGAAGATACAAAATGAACACAATCTATTCACAAGCAAAGGTTGATTAAAAAATGCAACGATATGATTGCAATCAAGACATGAAATTTCATTGAGATATAAATATGTCATCATATTGATTGGGATGAACATGTTACCAAGCAAGTTTTCTACACAAGATTTGAACCATCTTCACATGGCAATGGAAGATTTATGATGTTCAACAGGGCTCATCCACAATTAACAATCAATAATGGTCGTAAACAATACGATGACCTACTTGCGGACAACAGTAATTAGCATACAATGAGTATAGTAATTTTTCTAACACCTGATAGTCAACTAGCCCTCAAGCAAAGATCGATAAAGAGCAAAAAAAGCAAATAACTCTTAAGCACCATGAAGGAAGGAATTTTAGAGGAATACACAAACATCAAGTTCAAAGTGACACATAATCCTTCCACAGTTAACATAAGTCAACATGCAAGAAAATATAGGAGATTCCTCCAATCAATACACATAAAGAAATCGATGAAAAAGGCAGATCTGTTGATCAATATATGTGGAAAGATGGGTTACAAATACAATGTAAATGGATATATTAACTTGCATGCGAGCAACAACAATAAACAGAAATCGATGTGTAAATGAATGTAGATACCTGTTGGCAACAATGAAGGTTTATGTATGCATAGTAGCCTATGTACAGTTGATGACTAGCGAAGAGCATTAGATGTTATAATGCACTTGTTATCGATGATCACTTAAAGGAAAGCAAGTACATCAATCCCCTTTGCAATAAGAAGAAAACATCATATAGTAAAGATAAATGCAAATGGGTCCTCACAAAAGATAGGTTGTAGGAGACCTACCCCGCATCAAGTGCCATATCAAACAAATATCAAAACACTACGACAAATGTGAGCTTCTACGAGCTGTTATAGAAGACTCATCAAATATTCTATGAATGCCCCCACATGTGCACCGTAGTTTGTATACAGATAGGTACACATAAGGGGATGTATAAAATACCCGCATGGGCCCTGACGAGCATGTTATAAGTACACACATGACGTCTAGGAATGCTGCACGAGTCAATAAGTGAATTCAAGTTCAAACCTGATCCTTTTATACAGATCAATAGGAGTCGACAGGGTTCAAACCATAATATAAATACACAGTTATGTTAATCAATATATTTATTTTAATACATTTTTAGTAGGCCTTCAAGGCCTATAACAATATGAATTCACTAATAATGGCACAAAGCATATTGAATGTGATCTCCTATCGGCAAGTTGATAGGGTCAACAAGATTAAATCAAATTTAAATGACCCCAAACACCCGCATGGGCCCCGATGAGCATGTTATAAGTACACATATAACATCTAGGGATGCTGCGCGGGTCAATAAGTGAATTTAAGTTTAAACCCAATCATTATATACAGATTAATAAGAGTCGATAGGGTTCGAACCATCAAACAAATATGCGATTATGGCAACCGATATATTTATTTCAATATATTCATAGTAGGACTTCAAGGCCTATAATAATATGAATTCACTAATAAAGGCATAAAGACTATGAGACATGATTCCCTATCATTAAGTTGATAGGGTCGACAAGATTAAATCAAATGGAAATGTCCTAAAACACCCGTATGGGCATCGACGAGTGTGTTATAATTACACACATGATGTCTAGGAATACTGCGCTGGTCAATACGTGAATTCAAGTTTGAACACAGTCCTTCTATGCAGATCAATAGGAGTAGACATTGTTCGAACCATCAAACAAATATACAGTTAAGGGGACCAGTATATTTATTTTAATATATTTATATTAGTCCTTCAAGGCCTATAACAAAAATAATTCACTCATAAGGGCATAAAGCCTACAAAACTCGATCCTCTATCGACAACTCAACAGAGCCGATAAGGTTTAAAGCATAAATATTTTCAAATAGAAATGACCCCATATTCACCACCCTGATGATGACCGTATTGAATGCATATCTCAAACAGATGGATAAATTTTAAACATTTCAAAATGGCCTAAAACTTATACAAAATTTAAATATCTTCAGGTGACCTCAAAGTCACCCTGATGATGGCTGTATTGAATGAAAATCTCAACTAGATGGATTAACTCCAAATATTTCAAATTCCACCCAAATACCCATGAAAATCCAAAATTCGAAATCTTCAAAAATCCTAAAAATCTATATATTTAAAACTTAAATCCATCCATCAACTTAAAGCAAAATCCATCAACCCTCCATAATAGTTTGTTATGGTGGACGAATTAAAGTTTACTTAAGCTCACAAAGAGCTAATGCCTAGTCAAAAATATACTAGAATTTATTCTCAAATAATCTTCTGCCAATAAGGATATGGTACATGTCCTCTAACTGGTAGTTTTGCGATCAAATGGCACCGCAGGATAAACAGTTATGACACAGGACCCTCTGAACCTAGTGATTTTGCTGTCAAATTATACTACGAAATACTGGTTATGGCCAGAGCCAATACGCTCCTTAGTGACATCAAATCCTTGAGATATGAATTAATAAGATATGATCAACAGGGTACAAAGCCCTCTAGCTAGGGTGGATTCAAATTTGTCCCCTTAGACAAATACCCACCCTAGGTCTATAAGGTCTACTTGGATGAAGCAACCCATGGCTGCCGACAAGGATCCTTCTATATGGTTGGGTAGACTACCTCTTTTGAGTAAGAAGACCAGGGACGATGATGGCCCGAGATAACGGAACTATGGGATCTTGATTGGGTCCATCATCCATTCCCCCACCATCCATTTTAAGTGTTAGATGGTGAAATTTTCATTTTAAATATCAAACTTTTCAAACTCTTAAATCCAAGCTCATTGTTGCTACTATATGCCAGATACTATGTATCTCTACATATATGAACTACAAGCCTTAATCAAAAGTTCTCTCTCATGATTGGGAGGGGTAATTAAATATAGGGTCTTGCTCCTATAGGAAACCAGAACTCAGATAATAAAGTCCTCGCAAAATGAGGGTGAAATATCTAGGTAGAGTCTTGTCTACAAACCCATCTACCTTCCAAAATTTACCCCGTAACTTAAATCCATTAAAACTCCCCCAAGAAAGAAAAAGCAACAATATGGGCGGAGGCCAGGGCCAAATTTTTAGAGCACACAAATTTCTAGCGACTCCGCTATGGATTGGTTTCTCTTTTCATCTTTGGCTAGTCATCTCAGCATTGAAGTCCCAGCTCCTCAGAAGAAGAAGGAGCCTAAAACTCTCTCAGCCCGAGTCTATAGGGTCCTGAAGATTGTAAAAGAGAAGGGTATGAAGAAAAAAAAGTTCCAATGGCCTTTGATGATTGAGGCTAGGAGAACTCCACCAAAATAATGCTTATCTATTATGGTGGAAAGAAGAGAAAAAAAGCAGATCCCATGTGGTGAACATCAGGGCATGACATTTAAATCGTATGTTTAGGGATCCACCACCGAAAAGTCTCTGTGGAAAGAAAAACATGTTTAGAGGCCAAAGCCTCAAAGAAATGATAAAGAAAGAAGAGAAAAAAGAACTGATCTAGGCGTGACATTTGGTATGGCTTCTCGGAGATCCACCCCCATCTATAAAGAACGTCACAAATGGGTCCCAAAAGGGATCCATAATGACATCTCTCCCGACAGTCGACACCTTGGAGAATCTTTCAGGGGATCCCATCACTCGCCATCCCCTCCAAAGAAAAAGACTAACTTTGACCGCAGTCCACTAGTCGAAGAAATCTCATTGCCTAACCAAGAACTGGAGATCCAGTGGTGTCATCGCTCGGAGATCTGAGTACTAGAAGAAAATATAGAAGAAGAACAAAATATATAAGGAGAAGAATATCTCAAAGGGGAAGGAAATATAGAAGAAAATATCGAAAAATATATGGAAGAAAATTTAGAAGGAGAAATGGAAAATATAAATAACACCTTGGACATGGAAGTGGTTTACATGGTGACGCACATTAATACCAATGATAAGGCCTACTATGTTGATGATGAAGGCGATGACTGTTGGCAACCTCCACCTAGGCAAGCGCATCGGCATCTCCATGAAGTTAGCTCTACCACTAATGGAGGTGGTCATTCCTAAGAAGAAGACAAGGAGGAGGAAGTAGAGGGGAATTCCCTTGATGATGAAAATGCCACACTCGCTAACGTGAGAAGGCAGATGAGGTGATAGATGAGGGCCAAAGATAGAGAAATCTCTCAGTTGAATGAGAAGATGACTGAGATGATGGATCAGATGAGGCAATGATGTAGATGATGCAAAGAACTATCACTGTTGGCATCATGCCTAATCCTCCTGCTGATCCTCTAAACTTCGAAATGACTCAAGTCTCGAGAGTACGGGGCACTCCTGAAGGTGGTCATGAAGTCCACAATGTCATTTGCCAACCCACTCCTCAGAATATTGCCAGTACCTCTAAGCCTGTGACTGTTGCGCAACTTGAAGAAATAATTACAAAGAAGATTAAGGCCATCACAACCGTTGATTAAGCGGAGAAACTAGTGGGCAAGGGTCATTCGTACCCTGCTGAATACAACTAAGTGCCGTATCCAAAAGGGTACTCTGTGCCAAAGTTCAACACTTTCAATGGCAATAACAATCTCATACAACACCTAGCACAATTTAAAGCCACCTATAGGAATACGAGAGGCAACGATGCTCTACTCTTCCGACAATTTATTAGCAATTTGATAGCAACTACTTTCGAATGGTACGTTGAGCTGTCAAACGATTCTGTGAAGACCTTCATGGAATTAAAAACTATGTTCGTGAAGAGGTTCACTAGTGTGACTGAAAAGATAATGATCACTGACCTCGCTCTGGATAAAAGAAAAAGAGAAGAATCAGTGACAAAATATATCATTTGCTGACATAACCTAAGCATGAAATGTGAGCAGCAATTAAAAAATGAGCATGCTGTATAGCTATTAATAGGCAACATCGATGATAAGAACCAACCCTTTCTATGTATGGCTATAATTACCATATTGCAAGATCTGCTGGATAAGGTGGTCAAGTTTGAAAACTAAACTTGTCCAGATCAGAAAGTCACTTTGATAAGCCGAAGAAGGCTAAATCCTTAGGTGCTAGAAGAGGTGAAACTGACTCAACATTTTTCTCTAGAACTGATAGAGAATAACAGGTGATTTACAACATAGATAAAGACAAGCAACCAATGAAATATGAAGAAAATCTAAAACAAGCCTACAATCCTAGCACCCAGTTGGAGCTGATACTTGGGGGGGATGATAAACCACAAACTTATCAGGGTGCTAGAGAACACTCGAGACAGACAACGAGAACTAGTGATAGAATGTTCCTATCCCTCAAGAAAATATGAATAAGGAATATTCATTCAAGAGGGAGAGCATTGCCAAATTATTTTGACAGGTATTAAAAGCGAGCTTAGAATTACCTGAATGCAAGACCCAAAGAGTTGAAACACACTGGTGACCCAAATTATTGCCCATACCATTGGGTAGTCAGCCATCCTATTGAAGATTATTATATCTTTAAGAATTTGCTCGAAAGAAAGTACCGGAAGGGAGAACTCACGTTGTCTGATAATGTGTTGACTCATCCCAGGAAAGAATCAACTCGGGTGGTTACGTCCTCTTCCATACCCCCCAGTTAAAGAAAGAAGAAATAAAAAGAAGCTAGCTCAAAAAGAGCAATGGGAGACTACAGTCTTCAAGAAGATAGTAAAAATTTTGAAGCAGCTTGAATGAGTTTTAGGTATAAAGTGGAAGTCTCCTATTGAGTCGATGATAGATTTAAAGTCATTGCATGTGGTACGAGATTTTACTTTTAAACAATTTCCCAACTAAGCTGGCACCTCGAAGCCTGGAAGGGTGAAATCCTCCAAGAAGATGACCAAGTTGAAGAAGCCCAAGGAGAAAATGACTGCAACTCAGAGAGCTATTAACAGTTTGGATGAATATTATCAGACTGTGAGGTGACCTATCAAGATCATCGATTTTCTGTCAGAGCTTAAAATAGATGACGTTGAAGAAGATGATGAGGATTCTCTTCCAATAGAAGTATGTTGGGTCATCTCGGTAGCACCAAGTACCTTGACAAAAGAAGGATACGCTGAGGAAGTTACTTCTGAATCCTGTTTGATGGCAACATCAATGGACTATAGCTCGGAAGAGGACTTGTATTTTCCAACGGAAGATGGGTCAAACCCCAACATAGCATTGTAAATGGAACATATAAACCTGGGTGGTAATTCTGAATCAACAAATGAATCCTTGGATGCAACAATGGCTCTCTGAAGAAAATGTCCCATTAAATGAGTTTGAGCCAGAGAAGGTTGATTAAGTGCAACTAAGGAGTGATAATATATTACCGCCTCCACCGAAGAAAGGGATATCGAATAAAGATAAGGGGAAATAGATCGTCATCAACGATGATAGTATCCTAGAAGATCCTAAGAAAAAAGAATACTTCAGCCAAGAGGATAGATTACAATGTCTTATCTCATCTAAGAAAAATACATGCACAACTTATCATATATGATGCTCTTATAATGTTTAAGGACCTTCAGGAGACTGATTGAGGCTCTCAAAGACCCCAAAAGGTACGAGACATATTTTGTTGAGCGTAATATGATGGAGGTCTTGCAAGCTCGAAATGAGCTGTTCATTACTTTCACTAAAGACGATATGATGCTCAAAATGACAGATCATAATCGCCCTCTATATGTGACTATAAAAAATGATGGGATGATGATTAGTCAAATCCTAATTGATCCAGGGTCATCCATAAATCTAATGAGCTTAAAAGCATTAAGATCATTATACTTCGATGTGGAGCATCTTGGATCAGCTAAGCTAGTGGTACATGGCTTTAATGAGAAAGGGTAGAAGACCCTAGGATCATTTACACTCTCCCTCACATTTGGAGAATTTCATACAGACATCAAAGTTCATGTGATTGATGCAAATACAGCCTTTAAAGCGATCCTTGGTCGCCCTTGGCTACATGAGTACGACATCGTCCCATCAACACTACATCAATGTATGAAGTACCTCAGAGATGGAGAAGAATTCAGAATATCTACTGATATCCAACCCTTTGTAGTTCATGAAGCGAAGATATATGAAGATGCAAAGTAGTTCATTTCGAAGAGGATGAAGCCATAAAGCCCTCTTGAGCCCCAAGCATCAGACCCAGAAACCGCAAAATAACATAAATAAGAAAATAAGAAGAAGCATATAGGGAGAAAGAAGGCAATGACGACTCTCCCAAAGGCACTTTTCATTCCTAAAGAAAGGAAATATATACCTCACCTAGAGAAAGACAGATAAAAGTGATGCCATCCCTACAAAATCCTGGAGGTTATACCAGTTAACTGCCAAATGGAGTAGGAAAATTGAATACTCAAATGATGATAATGACTATGACTCTATCTATATGAACACAGTGCAGGGTATGTTCTCTAAAAGAATAGAAAGCCTATTAATTTCAGATAGTGTACTCGTAGTCACATGTATTCTCTTGAAACACTTCAAAGTAGTTATTCCTAAAGAGGTGCATAATGTCGAAGAGCTCGTGACATTCTATTTACCTCTCCCAAAAGAAAAGGGTGGACCAGCTAGTTAATTTTATTCAATCAAAAAACTCGAAGAAGAAATAAATCGTGACTAGTTCCGTACACTCATCGATTTCGGGGAATTAGTACCTACGAGATTTCCTAGGTATAATACCAGAAATATTCAAAGAATATTATGGAAGCGAGGTAAAACTCATTCCTCCAAATAACAGTTCATTTCTGCTTGAGCCTCTGGTATCGAATGAATCCTCACTCATTAAAGAAGAAGGATATTTTTTGCAAAAAGGATCTAGGATTCATCATACTGAAGCACCCCCAAAAGGAGATTTGTCAAGCAATCAGATATGGGGAAATCAAATCTGATGATGATGGTGATGAGGAGGTGTACGAAGTTGTTGATTATGATGATTAACCTATAGATGCCAAACTTGCACCAGAAGAGCTTGAAGATGGTGGACAAGCAGCCAATATGGATGAGCTAAGGGAAGTCAATTTGGGAATTAAGGAGGATCCTCATTCAACCTTCATTAGCTCCCTTCTCTCTGAGGAATAAATAGAAGAAATAAAAGAACTTCTCTATGAATTTAGGGACTTCTTTGGCTGGACATATGCTAAAATGTCAGGCTTATCCCCTGATGTAGTGATTCACAAATTAGCCATCAAATCAGATGCAACACCCATCAAGCAAGCTCCAAGGAGAGTGAGATTGGAGATTTAAGAACATGTTATTATAAAGATGAAGAATCTCATAGAGGTAGGCTTCATCCTAGAAGAAAAATATGCCAATTGGATCGCCAATATTTTCCCAGTGAAGAAGAAGGATGGTCATATTCATGTATGTATTGACTTTCGATACCTGAATAAGGCATGCCTAAAAGATGACTTTCTACTCCCGACGTCTGAACTCCTGGTGGAAAACACGTCCAACTACGACATGTTCTCCTTCATGGATGGATCATCAATATACAATCAAATTAAGATGGCACTGAACGATGAAAAGCACATGTCGTTTAAAATGCCCATCGGTATTTTCTATTATACGGTCATGCCCTTTGGCATGAAGAATACTGGTGCCACTTATCAACAGGCAATGACGTGTATATTTGATGAGTTAATACACCAGAAGGTCGACTGCTATATGTACAACCTTGTTGTTAAGAGCATGGATATAATATATCACCTAAATGACTTGAGGATCTTATTTGAGTGGATTAGAAAGTTTGATCTGAAAATGAACACTCTTAAATGCACTTTTGATGTCTCTTCTAGTAAATTTATGGGGTATGTTATTCATTATTGAGGTATCGAGATCGACCCCAATAAGATCAAGGCAATTATAAAGATGCCACCATCAAAGAACCTATGACAACTTCATTCTTTATAAGGATAATTGACTTTTATTCGACGATTCATATCAAACATGTCAGGTAGGTGCCAATCATTTTCAAAGTTGATAAAGAAAGATGTTCGTTTCAAGTGGGATGAAGAGTATCATGAAGCATTTGAAAGTATCAAAAGATACCGCCCATTTTCGCAACACCAATTCTATGGAAGCCTCTTATATTGTATATGACAGCACTAAAAGAGTCCCTCGAAGCATTATTAGCCCAATACAATGAAGAAGAAAAAGAGAATTCACTCTACTACATAAGTCGAAGGTTGATAGGAGCAAAAATTTGCTATTCTCCAATTGAGAAGCATTATCTAGCATTGATTTTTACAGTTCAGAAGCTCTGCCACTATGTGCTGTCTCATAAAATAGCGTTGATATTAAAGATCGATATGTTGAAGTTCTTAATGACAAGACCAACATTGATAGGTCTCCTAGCTATGTGGGCGGTACTTTTACTATAGTTTAATATAACATACATGCCACAAAAGGTGGCAAAGGGACAAGCCTTGGTAGACTTTCTCGTCGCACATCCTATCCTAGCTTAATGATGATCTGCCCGATGAAAAAATCATACAGGTCAAGGAGAAGGAGAAATTATTATTCTGGGAGATATACTTTGATGAGCATCCTCGATTAAGCCTGCTAGACCTCCAAATATTACAATAGCCCGAGCCGACATCAGTCTCATTTTTATAGCACCTGAGAGAGGCATAATGAGATTTTCATTCAATTTGTCTAAACATCAGACCAAAAATGAAGCTGAATATAAAGCTATAATAGTAGGGCTAGAGATTGTGATCAATGTCAAAATTCAAAATCTATAAATCTTTGGTAATTCTTAACTTGTGATAAATCAGATCATCGATATTTATAAGGTTGGCAAACTTGAATTAGCTCATTACCGCCAGTGAGCTCTCAAGCTTTTGAAGCAAGTATCAAATATTGAAATAGCTCAAGTTTCTCGAGGTCAGAAGGCCAAAGCAGATTGCCTAGCCAAATTAGCCAAGGATGTGGCAAACACTGATGAGGAGATGCCTATTCCAATTATGGTTCATGGCCGTCTAATCTTAGAGCTGGCAATTTTGCAATTCCCACAGGAGGAGGGAATACCAGATTCAAGCCAGTAGGATACAACCTCAGTTGCTTCTCAACATCTTAAGCAAATCATCATTAAAAATCAATAAGAAGAATGTCATGTAATCAAGAGGCATAAAACTAGTAGATGCTCAGAGTCGTGTCTATATTGCCTAGACGTTGAGGAAGAAGATGATTGAAGGTAACCCTTTATCAAATATTTTAAAGAAAGTAGACTCCCAATGGATAAATCTATAGCCGCACAAATTAGAAAAAGGGCGTTACGATATGCGTTTGTTAATAACACGCTATATCGATGAGCTTTTGATTAGATGTGGCTACAATGCCAAGTGACCAAGGAAGTTGATAAAGTGATAGTAAAAGTCCACAAAGGGCTTTAAGCACATCAATCAGGTTCCAAAATAGTTGTTAAAATTAAGATCATGAGTTATTATTGGCTGACTATGGTCAGAGATTGCATTGATTATGCTAAAAGGTGCAGCAATAGACCTAGCCATTTTAATGTTAGGACATTAATATAATTAAGCTAATGACCTACCATCATTAGTGGGACACCGCTTTATTATAGCAGCAATAGACCACTTCTCCAAGTGGGCAGAGGCTGCTCCATTTAGAGAGGTCACATCCGAGCGTGTGATCAATTTATTTACCCATAATATCGTTTATAAATTTGGTGTGCCACGTCGCATAATCTCAGATAACGATACTACATTCAAAAGTATAAAAATTTATAAGTTCCTTGGCCGACACAAGATCGATTGGAGGTATTCATCAATATATAATCCAAGAGCAAATGGCTTAGCAGAGACCTTCAATAAGATGTTGGTGAAATTGTTGAAGAAGATCCTCACTAAATATAAAATAGAGTGATATACGAAGATGATAGAAGCACTATGGGCCTATTGTATAACTTATAAGATGCCAACCAAAGTCACTCCTTATTCACTAGTGTTCGAAGTTGAAGCAGTATTGCCACTAGAAGTTGAACTACCAACACTACGGGTAGCAATCCAAAATGACATCACCCAAGAATAGAATATTCATTTAAGAATGAAAGAGCTTGATGGACTTGATGAGATCAGGCTACAAGCTTAATAAAACCATGAAATCTATCGAGGAAGAATGACAAAATCCTTTGATCGGATGGTGCATCCTCAGACATTTCAAGACGGAGAAATAGTCCTGGTGTTAAGAAGACCAATCATCCCACGCCGAAAAATTAGTAGCAAATTCATATCCAATTGGGAAGGCCCTTTTATCATTGAGAAGGTGTACCAAGGAGGAGCATATCAGTTGATTGATCTGAACAATCAGAGGCCTATGCCGCCGATCAATAGCTGACATTTAAAGAAGTATCATACATGAAAATTTCATATCTAATGCACTTTATAATGATCAAAATGTTATATATGTATTTATCAAAACAAGCTTATGTTTTGAAATTCTCTTATATAACAAAAATGTATTTCAAAAATCATCCATCAATTTGGGCATTTTAAATATGTTGTTGACTCATGCATACGTCCAATCCCCAAATAAAATTTAAAATATAAAAATTTTAAATTATTCTAATTCTAAGTTCCCTACCAGGTAGGCATGTTAAATATTTATCAGTCACCATCATGCCCACATTGAAATCCCCCAAGTAAAAATTTAAAATTATTAATACAAATATTTTTATATTAAAGAATACAACCAATTCTGTCAGAAGAATATGGCAGTACATTTTAAAAGTTCAAACACCATCTCTCTAAAAGTAAAAAGTTGAAAGTCAAAAAAGAACCTTTTTACTACAACCACTATAATAAAACAAAAGCCCGAAACAACTTAAAGTCTTTCGATAGCCGAAACTTAAGATCAAATTGGTGTAAGTCGGATCCAACAAAGCCAAATATGATCGATCATGACAGCCGTCTAACTCAAACAAGCCATAGAAAGTGTAGTATGAAACCCCACTTCTCAACCGTCATAGAAACTAGAAGTACGAACTAATTGACTCACTATTCAATGATCAGTATAGCCACCAAATTCTCCCAAATGATGGAGAATCAAAGTTTCAAGAATGAGTCTCACAACCACTGGAATGCTCATAGCTCTAAATCTCCAACCATAAAAAGATGACTCCCAAAATATTGCCAACTTCAGTGATATCAACATTGAAACACGTGTTCCTGGCTCAAGCTTGAAGGCATGAATTGTAAGAGTCGATCCAACAAGCCCAAATATGCATAGATCGCTGCAGGCTTCCATCTACTCAACAATCCAAAGAAAGACCATAATAGAGGGAACCCCCATCTCAGCAACCAAACAAAGAGTTAAATATTCTATTGAATCTTACATTGCAACTATATAGTTTTAATATTAAACATTATTGGTTCAAAATTGTTATTACTCCTAACAATTTTAGAAGATTGTATTGCTTCAACTTGTAGTACAACATTCAGAAAAATGAAACCCAGGACTACGAAGACTCAAATCAAATTCAGGAATATTGATTACTTGTAAAAATTAATTAATTGCATCTTTGAAATTAAAAAATTGAAAGGAGTGATTGTAATTGATGTGAATAAAAAACCATACACACACCCATAAGAATCACAAAAATATTTTATATTGAATCTACTGACGATATCCGTTCAACAGACGATCAGACAGTTATCTCCTATGGGCATAGAAACGAATAGAACTGCTAAAAATTTTCTAATCCTATTCTCCACGACGATTTTATAATCTTCCAGACAAATTTACAACTCCAGCAGTTCGGTCTCGTAAAATTTTCGTCCATACAAATAAATTATCGTCAATGGTGATTGTTCCTCTGGAAAAGAAAAATTTTCGTCCAGACGAAATATAAGGTCCTCAATAATTTGTTATACTTTTGGGAAACTGCATTGTTAAGAAAAATGCTTGATATCCTAACAAATGAAAATTATAATCGTCACATTCTGCACATGTGTCCTACTATGAAAATTTATGTGTCCAGATGTAACATTAATATAAATCCCGAATGAGGACTACTTCACATATACGTCCTTCTAAAAATTTCTCCAGACAAATATATAAGAGAAACTAAATTCATATCACTACTTGCGAGTTCTCTTTTACGGGTTAAAAAACTAGAATTGTTAGCTTCTCCTCAGAACATATATTAAATATTATCTCCAGACATCGTACCTTCTGTTAAGAATGTATATCTCTCTCGAGACTACTAGAAAAAATTTTGGTTCTAACAGATTTTACGACAATATATCGGAATAAAAGATAGGAAATTACCTCCTGAGCTAACATGTTAATTATATCTCAATCCTTAGAACTGCAGCTTCTTTCGAGATTAATTCTTTTAGGAAACACCGTACCCTATATCCCCCGTGAATGTCACAGAACACAGTTTAAGCTAAGAATTACACGTTCGATTGCTAGAGGGACTTCTTGACCGATGTAACCCAGTGTATTAATTCCTTGAAGACTTATGCCAAAAGATAAAAATTCTTAACCTCAGAGCACACATTACATTTCGGCAGCAGTACCTACGAAATTAAGATGTATTAGGTGTATTACTAGTGTCATAGCATTATATCTCCCAAGAGATACCACCATAGGATCTAACCACTCATTACTAAGCCCGAGAGTGCAAAATCGGAAGAAAGCAGCC
>NW_021318863.1:0-4338 GCF_001605985.2 Dendrobium catenatum
GTGAAACTCAAGCATTGTGGGTAGTTTTTTTTTTTTTATTTTCTTTGAGATCAGTTGCAAGAGAATCTAAATCCTTATATGCAGTTTCTAGTTTAACTTGTAAATTTATTAGGGAATAATGCTTATTAGTCAATTCGGAATACTTTTTGTTCAAAGAATCAAATTCATCTAATAATGTCATGTGATTGCTATTAAGTGTAGAATGATCTTTAATTAAAACTTCATGTTCTTTTTGTAAGTTAAGATATTCTAGTTTCAGGGTAGCATGTAATTTTTTAAGCTTTCTATAAGATGAATGAATTTTCTCATAAACATCAAATAGTTGATCGTATATTAATTCATATACCTCTTCTTGATCAAATTGACCAAGATGATTATCCACATTAAACACAAGTTGGTTATCTCCTATTCAGCTTCAATTTTAGAGCCGTCAGATGTAGAATCCACCTTGAAAGCCTTTTAGATCTATTTTTTGTCCTTCCTAAACATAGCTTTTCTTCACCCTTCTCCTTGCTTGGGTGAGCTTTAAGTAGAGGACAATCAGCTATTACATGTATCGGCTTCCTTCATTCAAAGTAAATTACATTAGAAGAACCTTTAGAATTCCTGTTATTCTTACCTTTGCTACATTTTTTATGGTGCTTTTATTTCTTTCTTAAAAAGCTTTTGAATTTCCTTTTAATTAAGGCAACATTGTCACTTTCAGAACATGAAGAATTAATATCCGTGTCATTAGCCTTTAAGGATATAGTTTCTCCTTCTTTTTCTCCCTTACATCAGGTTGTCTTTTGTTCACTCCTTGCTCATAAGCAATGAGTGATCCAAATAGGTTATCTATAGAATAAACATTCAAGTACTTGGACTCGGTTATAGCAGTAATCTTAGCATCAAAGGAAGAAGGTAAACATCTCAATTTTTTTTTAATTTTTCATCATTTGTTTGTTCTCTTCCTAAGACATGTAGGGAAGTGACTATTTGAGTAAATCTAGTATACATTTAAGATAATGACTCACTAGATTTCATGCGAAAAAGTTCATAGTCATGAAGTAACATATTTAAGTTAGATTATTTAATTTTACTTGGCCCTTCATAAGTAATATATAATCTATCCCATATTTCTTTAACACTAGCACAAGTTGAGACACATATGTAATATTCAAATTTTAGTGTATAGAAAAAGAAATTCAAACATTTTGCATTAAGTTGTGCTAGATCTCTATCATCAAAAGTCAATTCCAAAAATGGAAGTTTAGTTTTGATGTCATTCAATTCACGTGTTGGTGTAGAATAACCTTCTTTTATAAATATCCACATGCAATAATCTATAGATTATAAAAAAGTGGACATGCGAGTTTTCCACAAATTAAAATGTATATTGTCAAATAAGAGTGGTCGAGTAATGGAATACGCTTCCACTGTTACGGATATGTTTTCATGGTTTATGATTTTGATGATAGAAAACACTCTTATTTCTCTACGACTGACTTATCTACTAACATTTCAGGTCCACACGATTAGACTGAGGGAGAAGATCTTGTGAGGGGGGACTCAAGGGAGTATGGAGGGGGTTCCACACGATTGCTCTGGCAAGCTCGCACTTGAATACCGTCAGATTCAAGGCTTGTCTTGAGGGAAGTTCACCAAAGAAGAAGATCTCTTTGGTGTCAAAGGATCCAGCGACTCCGTCGCACCGGGGAAGGTGGAAGTGATTTTGTAAGGGCTTCTCGGCCAAGCTGTGGGGGCTAAAGGAGAGACACTTAGTTTAGTGCAATACTTGGAGGGCGCCTCCAAGGAGTGGATGTAGGTCAAGGTTTGACTGAACCACTATAAATCCGGTGTGTTCTTTCTTTATTACTTCCGCATTTTAATTTCTACACTTTGGTTTTTAATGTGGTGATATTGGTTTTGGTTTGTGTTATGATTTAAAGATTCTTCTTTTCCATTTCACCTCTCTCTTAATTAGCTTTGGGCCAGTTCATAGGGCCTAACATCCCTAACGAACTTTCATCCACCATATTCCATTTACCAAAGTTAGCCATGAATTAAAATTCAAAAGCCTTAAAAAACTTGACTTTTTTAATCCCGCTCTGATACCACTTGAAAGTTTGTTAGGGTTATTAAGCCCTTATGAACTAGCTAAAGGCTAATCTAGAGGGGTGTGAATAGGTAGTTTTAAAAATTCTAAAACAAAAAGAAAAAACCTTTTTGAAAACTTTATAAAGATTTTAAAATAAACAAGATTAACCATTTATGCAGATGAGATTAACAAAATGAATAAGAGATGTTAACCATATAATCAACTACAAAAAAATGCAAAAAATAAAGTGCAGGAATAAACATAGAAAGAATGCACGATATTTGATAGTGTTTTGGTCAACTTGACCTACATCCATTCCTCAGAGCCTCTTCTCTAGGTATTGTACTAAAACAAAGTGACCCTCCTTTTTCTCCCACAACAAGGTGGAGAAGCCTTTACAAACTCCATTTCACTAACCCCTATGAGGCAAAGAACCCGGACTCCTTTTATTTCCTATCAAAGCAGGTAGAGAACCTTAATCTAGTACTAAATAAGACCTCTCTAGAGCCACTAAGGAACTAGGGATGACGATCAGGGAAGATGACTCGAATTCATGCTTGGAGCAACGTTTGTGAACACCTCAGAAACTCTACTTCACAAGGTTCTCTCCCTATCTCTCCCAAGCTCTCCCACTCCTTCTGTAAGATCTCCCAAGTAAGGACAACAACAAAAGATTCTCTTATTAACAAATAAGAGATCTTATAAAGAATACCTTAAAAATTACCCTAACTTTCAACTTGCCATAAAAGATCATCATGTACGATTAGTGTAATTCATCCCTTCTAACCAGGATGATCTGGGTATGCTGGATGATTAGAACACATTGTTTGTTCTGATCGTCCAGGATAATGTGGACATCATTCTGTATGATTAGTTCAAAATCATACATATTTTCCAACAGGTAGTTTGGGGTGTCAAAGAGATAATATTGGATGATGAAGAAATATAACTGATTATCCCAAGACGATGCTTTGATCGTCCCGTACGATTAGTTCAAAATCATTGATTATCATCAAGCAGATAGTTCGGGTCATTTGGGAGAAACATTTGGATAAAGAATATTTATTATTAAGAAAGTTCCTATTTGCATATGTTACATTCTTGCAACTTGTATAGTTTTGATGATTTCAAATATTATTGTTTTATGTGCAATTATTTCCTAACACTTTTGGGAAGAATTATTTTTGCTCTTGTGTGTACTAATATTTCAGAAAAATTGAACTCCAAACTATAAAGACTTCAAATCAAATTCAGCAAATAATACTTTGCAAATTGGAGCTCTAAATTGTTATTTGAATTGAGAGGGAGTGATCGTAATTGAGTGAATAAAAACACACACACACACACTTAAGAAGATCTTACAAAATTTATACTGATCGAACGGGATGAACCTAGTATGTACGGGACGATCAGGTCAGTTTTCTCCCTGTAAGAGCAATGGAACGAACATGAGTTGGAGGAAATTTTTCTAAGTCCTGATCGTCTAGGACTAATTTATTTTCGTCCCAGGATGATTTCTTCTCTGTAAAAATTTCGTCCAGACGTAATCCAAAATCGTCCCAGGATGATTTCTTCTCTGTAAAAATTTTGTCCAGACGAAATCTAAAATCATCCCAAGACGATTTCTTCTGTGTAAAAATTTTGTCCAGATGAAATAGAAATCGTCCCAGGATGAAATCTTCTCTGTAAAAATTTTGTTCGGACAAAATATAATTTATCCCAGCATGAATTCTTCTCTGTAAAAATTTTGTTCAGATGAAGTACATTATCGTGCCAGGATGATTTTCTCTCTATAAAACTTTTGTCCGGACGAAGTTCTGTTCGTCCCAGGACGAATTGAACCGACTTACCAAAATTGATTACGTTCATGCTGTTATTTGAGAACTGACCTATGTATAACAGATCGTACCGAACGAACCTAGTTCGTACGGGATGATGATCGTGTACGAACATAGTTCGTACAAATATACATAAGGATCATTTCCGACACTTTAAGTAAAATCGTCCAGGATGATCCACGATCGCACGAGATGATTTATTTTGTGTTGACTTGAAAAATTTGCAGTTTTGGACGGTTTTTCTTGTCTCTCCTATATATAGTCCAATTTAGACTGCCACCCAATCTTTTTACCATTTGATATTCGTGCCTATTGAAAGAAGAGTCAAGGAGAGAGTGTGAGAGAGCATTCAAAGGAGGATTCCTGCCACTGAAGCGTGAAGGCTTTGCTTGTTGTTCAAAGGTAAGAATCTCTACTTGTGAT
>NW_021318863.1:4438-14132 GCF_001605985.2 Dendrobium catenatum
GGCCGAAGGGCATAACTGTGTAGCAGAAGATGCCGATGGGCATCCTGAATGGAGTGTGCTTTTCATCTTCATGTGCCATTTTGATTTGATTGTAGCCTGATGATCCATGCATAAATGAGAATATATCATAGTTGGAAGTATTGTTCACCAGGAGTTCGGATACAGGCAGTGGAAAATGATTTTTTGGGCACGCTTTATTGAGGTCCCAAAAATCAATACAGATAAGAATCTGCCCATTCTTCTTCTTTATAGGGATAATATCAGCAATCCAGTTGGCATACTTTTCTTCTCGGATGAACCCCGCTTCTATGAGCTACTTCATTTCGGCGATCACCTATTCTTCAATCTCCAATCTCATTCTCCTTGGAGCTTGCTTGATAGGTGTTGCGTCAGGCTTGATGGCCAATCTGTGAACCGCTACATCAGGGGATAAGCCAGGCATCTCAGTATATGTCCAGGAAAAGCAATCCCTGAATTCACAGAGAAGTTTTTTTGTTTCTTCTATTTTCTCTTTTGGTAGAAGAGAGCTAATGAAGGTTGGACGAGGGTCTTCCTCAGTTCCCAAATTGACTTCTTTTAACTCATCCATCATAGCAGCTTGTCCACCATCTTCCAGTTCTTATGGTGCGGGCTTGGCTTTCACGGATTGATTATCATAAGCATCAACTTCATAAATCTCTTCAGCACCATCATCATCAGATTCAATTTCCATGCATGTGATTGCCTGATAAGTCTCTTTTTAGAGAAATTTTTGTTTGATGAATCTGATGCCCTTATATGCATCTATATCCTTCCGTTGTAGTGGACGCGAATTCCTTCCATACCAGAGGAGCAAGCCTGTATGAATCTATCATTTGGTGGTAGGAATATTAATTTTCTTTCGCGGCATTCTTTGAATATTTTTTATATTAAACCTAGGTAGCCTCGTAGGAAATGATTCTTCAGAATCGAGGAGCATACAACACCAATCATTATTCTCCTCTTCATGAATTCCCATGGAATGTAGTACATTTTTAGGTGCAATCCCCTTCTTTAGAGGAGGCAGATATAGAGTGGAGAGTTCTTCAATCTTATGCACCTTGCATGAAATAATTTCCTTGAAGTGTTGTAGGCGGATACGTGTGACTACGAGTATGCTATCTGAGATTGACAAGCTACTTATTCTTCTGGAGAATACATCATACACTCTATTCATATGGATAGAATCGTAATCATAATCATCGTTTTAAAGTTTAACCTCCCTACTCCATTCATCTATGGACTGGCATATTTTTCAAGATTTCGTAAGGATGATATCATCTTCATCTGTATCACTCCCTAAGTGAGGTACGTGATTCTTTCTTTAGGAATGGTTGGTGCTTTAGGGAGAGTCGGCGTTGCCTTCTTTCTCTCTACACGCTTCTTCTCAAATTCCCGTTCAGGTCGCTTTGCAGCCTTTGAATTTGATGCTCTAGCCTCAAGAGAACACGAAGGCTTTTTCTTCTTTGGCATGAAGTACCTGGCATCTTCATATATTGTTACTTCATGTACTGCAAAGGGTTGAATATCACTAGAAACTCTTAATTCTTCTTCTTCTCTGAGATACTTTATACACTGGTGTAATATTGAAGGGACAACGCCATATTCATGCAACCAGGGGCAATGTATTAGCGCCTTAAATGAGGTGTCCACATCAATTACATGGAATTTGGCTTCGGTATGAAGTTCCCCAAATACAAGAGGGAGTATGAACGATCCAAGGGTTTTCTGCCCTTTCTCGTTGAAGCCATGCACCATCAACTTTTCTTGCCTAAGATATTCCACAAAGAGGAAGTGGGATCTTAGTGCTTTCAAGCTCATGAGATTTATAGAAGATTTGAGATCAATCAAAATATGACTAATCATCATACCATCGCTCTCTGCTATAACATACAAAGGGCGGTTGTGATCTGCAGTTCCAAGCATCAGATCCCACTCAGCAAAATTAATGATTGGCTCATTTTGAGCATGCAAGACTTATGTCAAGTTGTGTTCAACAAAATACACTTCATATCTTTCAGGGTCCTTAAGAGCTTGGATCAAAGTCTCCCGAAGGTCTTTAGACATCAGTAAAGCATCGTAAATGCTGAGTTGTGCTGGGATCTTCCTCAAGTGGGACAAGATATTGTAATCTATCACCTTAGCCGAAGTCTCTTTCTTCTTAGAGTCTCCTGGGATAATATATTCATTGATGATTATCTCTTTTCCCTTATCTTTGTTAGGAGTCCCTTTCTTTGGTGGAGGTGGCAGTACTTTGCCACTTCTCAATTGCACCTGGGCCACCTCATCTGGTTCAAACTTATTTGATAAAGCATTATCCTCAGAGTCAGTCATTAACACTTCTGGAGATTCACCTGCGGACTCAGAATCATCCCCCTGCTTCACCTGCTCCATTTACAATGTTATGCTTGGGTCTGAATCATCATCATTTGGAAAACATAGATCATCTGAATTAAATTTCATTGATGACACCATTAGACAGAATTCAGGGGCCGCTTCTTCAGCGTACTTCTCCCTATCTGATATCTTTGATGTTGTAAATATGACTCGGCATATTTTCGTAGGAAGGGATTCATTTTCAACCTCTTCCTCGTTTTCATTTATTTAAAGGTCTTTCATAAAATAATCAAGCTTAATAGGCTTCCTAGTAGTCTGGTAATATTCACCCAAACCATCGATAGCCTTTTGAGTTGTAGTCTTCTTTGCATCAGACTTCTTCAATATTGTTTTCTTCTTAGAGGACTTTAGCTTTGCTTTACCAGATTTAGATGAGCTAGCTTGGCTAGGTTGTTGTTTAGGGGTGGATGCTTGTGACATGGGCAACGACTTTAGATTCAGTACTGGCTCAGTAGGAGACTTTCACTTGACACCCAGAACTCCTTCTAGCTGCTTTAACATTTTGGTTGTCTTCTTAGAGATCACGGTCTCCCATTGCTCCTCTTGAATATGTTCTTTTGTTGATGTTTCTTTAGGTGGGAGTACGGAAGATGACTTGACTACTCGGGTGGATTCCTTTCTGGGATGAACTAACACATTATCTAATAATGTTAATTCTCCCCTTTGTACATCTTTTCCAACCAATCTTTAAAGACATAACAATCTTCAATTGGATGCTAACTATCCGATGATATGGGCAGTAGTTTGGGTCACCATTATGTTTGGACTCTTCAGGTCTTTTGCATTCTGGAAATTCCAGACCATTATTGAGTGCATGTCGGAACAGTTTAGCGACACTCTCCCTCTTAAATAAATACTTTTTATTCATTTTCTCCTAAAGGGAGGGGAACATTCTATCACCAGTTCCAATTATTTGCCTCTGGCGCTCTCCTCCACCAGGAAAGGCTCGAGGTTTATCATTTCCTCCAAGAACCAGCTTTGGTTGAGGAATTAGATTGTAGACCTGTTTTGGTTTTTCTTCATATTGCATTGGCTGCTTTCCTTTATCCATGTTATACACTGCCCGTTTACCTTTATCAGGTATGGGAGGGAATGTAGAGTAAACCTCATTATTCCTGGTATCAGGTGCCTTACCCATTTTTGGTCTGTTAGGGAGGCTTTCAGATTTTGACAAGTTTAACTTTTCAAATTTCGTCACCCTGTCCTATAGATCTTGGAAGGTCGTAATAGAAGCCATGTACAAGAAGGGTTGCATTTTTTCATCAATGTTTCCCATTAGCAATTGAATTGCATGTTCTTCTTCTAATTGCTGCTCGCACTTCATGCTGAGATTGCGCCAGCGTATTATATACCTCATCACTGATTCATCCTTTCTCCTCTTATCGAGGGCAAGATCAGAAATGGTAGTCTTCTTAGTTGCACTGGCAAATCTTTTTATGAACAAGGCCTCTAACTCCGCGAAGGTCTTCAGAGAATCATTTGGCAGTTTAGCGTACCATTCAAAAGCAGATCCACTTAAGCTGTCGATGAATAATCGAAACAGCAGAGCGTCATTGCCTCCCGTGTTCCCGCATGTAGATTTAAACTACACTAGGTGTTGTCTGAGATTTTTATTTCCATCGAAGATATTGAACTTTGGCACAGAATATCCCTTTGGATACGGCACCTGATCGTACTCTGCTGGGTACGGGCGACCCTTTCCTACCAACTTTTCTACCTGTTTAGTAGATATAATGGCCTTAATCTTTTCACTATTTAGGCATTCTAGCTGTGATGCAGTTACAGGTTCAGAGGCGCTCGCCACATTTTGGGGAGTATGCTGGCTGGTTGGATCATTATTCTTATCTCCACCTCAAGGTACACCTTTCACTCCTAAGGCTCAAGGCGCTTGGAGATTTTGAGGATTGGCAGCTTGATCGACAGGTTGAGTTTGTGTAGGACCCAAAGAAGTGGTCTTCTGCATCATCTCCATCATAGCTGTCATTTGAGTCATCATCTCAGTGATTTTATCATTTATCTAAGAGATTTCTTTATCTTTCTTTCGCATCTATCACCTCATTTGATTTCTCATTTTGACAAGCATGATGTTTTTGCCAACGAAGGGATTTTCTCCAACTTCTTCCTCTTCTTCTCCTTCTTCTGAGGAGCGAGCACTTCAGCTGGTAATAGATCGAGCCATGTGGTGACGTTAATAAATACGTGTACGGGGCTGTGATTGTTGGTCATCCTCATCACCATCATCAGGTTCTTGGCTAGAATGATTACTTCTTCGATCTTCGTAATATGATCGAAATAAACATCTTTCTTCGCATTAGCAGGTGAATGACGGGATCTCCAGGAGGACTCTCAAGGATGTCGACCGTCATTGTGATTGTCATCTTTATGGGCCTTCTTTTGGACCTATTTCTGACGAGTTCTGTTAGTAGAGGCAGATCTCCGGGAGACAGCTCAGGATATCACGCCTGAACTAGTTCTTCCTTCAAAGACCTTTTCTTTTCAAGGTTTTAACCTCCAAACTTGTTTGCCTTTCTACTGGGCCATTTCGGTGGCGGATTCCAGGACACATGGTCCAAGTGTCCACCCCAATGTGCTTCCTGCGGAGCTTGGTGTTGGTAATTTTTTTGTTTGGCTATCACAACAGACCATAGCCTCTTCTTGGAGAAGTTCTTTAGGCCTCAACAATCAGTGGCCTCTGGAACTTCTTTTTCATTAAGCCCTCCTCCTTTACTGTCTTTAGTACTCGGTGTACCCGGGCAGACAGACGTTCGGGCTCTCTTATCTTCTGAGGGGTCGGGGCTTTAGGTCGACTCTCCCAGAAAGATTACTTGAGCTCACCGGAAGAGCTATTTATTTTTACCCACTTTAGGTTGGAGAACTTATTTTGAGTGGGAATATTGATCTCTGATTATGGTGCTGGCAAGTTGGAGCGATGGACTGGTATAGGTAACTGTTGAGAACATAGCTCTGTATTTATCTTCCTCTCTGTCTTCCATTGAGCCTTCCTCAAGATGAGGAAGCCTTAGCATCATACCTCCCAGGTGCAATAGGCTCTCGGTGCAGGATAGTGGTGTTGGCAGTCACCACAGAAATTTGTCTTCCATCAACAACCCTCTTTGCAGTAAGGGTCTCAGACTGGTATAGTCTTTCAAACATATAGAATCTTGCTTGGGCAGCACCTCTGGCAGTAGTCCTTGTAGAGTGGGACCTTCCATGAAGATGTTCAGAGTTGACGCCGTACATAGGGACAGCTACAGCCCTTGCAGTAGCTGTTGATAATTCGAGCCCACCAAAGTGAATGGTGGCTCTAACATTTCCAATCTCTATAATAGCATTAGCCAACAGAATCCTAGCTCCTCATCCCAGTTGGACGATTATCGGCATTTCCTGCATTTCCATTCGGTAAAAATGAAAGGCAGGGGTTAGTGATTAGAATTGATACATCACCCCACACTTTCATAATACAGAAATAACACAGAACAAATAGCAGAAGCAGGTAAATTAATATAAATTAAAACCATACTAATTGAATTTTTAATAAATCTTACTTAAAAGATTAATTTTCAAGAAATTTAAAATTTTATTTGCTTGTTACTGTAGCCTTTGAATGACTAGCCAGAGATGGAAAGAGAAACCATTCCCCAGTGGAGTCACCATAAATTTGTGGACTTCGAAAATTTGGCCCCGACGTCTGCCTGCTTTTCTTTTTATTCGACGAGGGAGTTTTAACGAACAAAGTTCCAGGGAAAATTTTGGAAGGCAGATGGGTTTGTCGATAAGACACTACCTAGAGATTTCTCCCTCATTTTATGAGGACTTTATGATCTGAGTTCTGGTTTCCTATAGGCGCAAGCTCCTATAGTTAATTACCCCTCCCAATCACGAGAGAGAACTTTCAATTAAGGCTAGTCGTCAATCAGATACGTATATAATACATGTTATCTTGCATATAGTAGCAGCATGGGTTTGGGTATTGAATGTTGGTAAATTTGAGAATTTGGAAGATTTGATATTTAAAATATAGATGTCACCATCTTTCACTTAAAGCAGATGGTGGGGGAATGGATGATAGACCTGATCAATATACCATGGTTCCGTCATCCCGGACCATATTAGTCCCTGGTCTACTTAGTCAGAGGAGGTAGTTTACCCAACCTGACAGAATGATCCTTGTCGGCAGCCATGGGTTGCTTCGTCCAAGGGGACCTTTTAGACCTGGGGAAAATATTTGTCTAAGGGGACAAATTTCAATCCACATAAGCTAACAGAGGGCTTTGTGCCCTATCGATCATATCCTATTGATTCATATCTTATTGATTCATATCTCAATAATTTGATGTCAATAAGGAATGTATTAGCGCTGGCCATAATAGGTATATCGTGGTGCCATTTGGAGGCAGAACCACTCAGTTCAGAGGGCCCCGGGTCATCATAACCATTTATCCTACGGTGCCATTTGGCGGCAAAACCGCCGGTTAGAGGACACATACCACATACTCACTAGCAGGAGATTGTTTTGAGAATGGATCCTAGTGATATTTTTGACTAGGCGTTTGGCTCTTTGTGAGCTAAAGTAAATTTGAATTTTTTCACCCTAGCAGACTATTGCGGAGGGTAGATGAGTTTTGCTTTAAGTGATTGATGGTTCGATTTCAATTTTAAATATTTTGACTTTAGGATTTTGATATTTTGAGTGGAGCTTGGATGACATTTAAAAATATTCGTGAACTTCTCCGGTTGAGACCATCGTTCAACACGGCCATCATCGGGATGTTTGGGTTCATTCTTCTTTATTGATTGAACCTTGTCAACTCGACCAAGCTGTTGATCGAGGATCAGGTTTCTTGTTGGTTTTATGTCTTTGTTTGTGAATTTTCTTTGTTGAAGGCCTTAAAGGCCTAATATGAATGTATAAGATAAATATTCCGGTCGATTTTGTGACCGTATATTTATCCGAGAGTTTGAACCCTATATACTCCTATTCATCTGATTAGGAGGATCGGGTTTCATAGACTTTATGCCTTTGTTTAGTGAATTTATTTTGGTTTTAGGCCTTGAAGGTCTAATATGAATGTATTAAAATAAATGTACCGGTTTCCATAACCGTGTATTTGTTTGAGAGTTTGAACCCTGTCGACTTCTATTGATCCCTATAGAAGGATCAGGTTTGAACTTGAATTCACTTATTGACCCACGTAGCATTCCTAGGTATCTCGTGTGTACCAATAACACGTTCTTCTGGGCCCATGCGAGTATTTAGGGACATTTTGTAATCATTTGATGAACCTTGTCAACTCCTACCTACATGGCTTAGGAGGATCGTGTTCAACTTTAATAACCCGTGCAGCATCCCTAGACGTCACATGTGTACAAATAACATGCTCTCCGGGGCCCATGCGGGTTTCATGATTGATTTTACCCTCTTTTAGTGTACCTACATATATACAAACTACGGTGCACGTGCGTGGTATTTTGAAAGTATTTGTAAATGCATTTTGTCCGCTTGCATAGAAGTTACGGATCCGGTGGCGTGGTCATTTGGATGTCTTGATGCATTTCCTCATCTTGATATTGACTCCCTTTTCTCAATCACCGGGGGAAGGACTTTCTGGACTTTGGAGTTAATGACCGTTGATTTGGAAAGAACTCTCTTTAGGATCTTTGGTGTAGTGGACTTGTTATTTCAGGTGTTTGTGGGCACCAGAACTATTTTCTTCTTAAGTACAGAACTTAGAAGAGACTTTGGAACACCAGGAAGTTTGGTTCCAATTTATTCAAACTTCCTTTTCGATTCTGCCAGGGAGTGTACTTTTGTACATCGAGTCACCCTTGTACCCGAAATACTTGAAGATCTTGATCACCGATGTCGTAGGTGATATCAATACTTGTGCCCGCAATGGTTCGTTGTACCTACGATATACCCACTTTTGTTATCCACAAGCGACTTATATATATTTTCAGGGGACCCGTTGTGTCCACTACGAGCTCCTGAAGGTATTTGTAGATGACCCATTAACATCTGTGTTATATCCACCTTTCACCAATCTCAGGTGGTTCGATGATATATTTGCACTTGTTTGTGGGGGCGGATCATCCATTATTGGTCTCCTATATTGCCATCTCAATCAAGAGGCATTTGTATGGATTTGTCGTAGGAGTTCATGCATCGAGGTCTTGCAACATACTTTGTGTCACTATTAACAGTACGAATGTCCTTGTAGTTTGCGTTCCCTCGTGCGTGATTGAAGCTTTGTTCCTTTACATATGTTTGAATTCAAGTTCAATTTCATTTAGACTTGAGTTTCTTTCAAACTCAGTATGAGTCTACAACATTCATTTAAGTCTTCTACTTCCATATTGAGTTCATCCGAATTTAAATCTACTGCTTGCAAACCCAAACTTCACTCGGCATTGTACAGTTTAAGTTGAAATCCATAGTTTATTATTGTCCACATCTTATCTCAGTTTGAGTTCAGAACACAAGTTCAAGTAGCCTTATTTAATTAATTTGATTTTCAAATTGAATTTGAGTTTGAGTTCACTTGAGTTTGAGTCAGGTCCTTGTTGTCATTTTGATCCATGTTCTTAATGTATTTTGTTCAAATTGGATTCGATCTGTTTATGTTCATTTTCATAGGTCCCCCGCTCGTGTTTAATCAAGTTCAACAATCCACAAGTCATTGTTCATGTTCAATGAAGTTCAAAGATCCACAAGTCCACAGTTTATGTTCATTTGAGTCCGGGTTCTTATTCTTTTGAGTTCAAACAGGTCCGAGTAGAGTAATGTTTCACCCAAAATT
The DNA here is from genome assembly GCF_001605985.2 of Dendrobium catenatum. Lineage (NCBI taxonomy): Eukaryota > Viridiplantae > Streptophyta > Magnoliopsida > Asparagales > Orchidaceae > Dendrobium > Dendrobium catenatum. The sequence continues at coordinate 13,651 of NW_021318863.1, forward strand.
TTGGCAGCCTCCCGGCGTCTCCCCTGTTTAGGGGAAAAACTATGAAAAACTGGGCCTTTCCCATCATGCTAAGAAAAGCATGTATGGTAGGTGCCCTCTTTCGAGGACTGTGGCCATGTAAAGTCTTTGTACCCACCACACTAAGAAAAGCGTGTATGGGTCCGGTACCTGTTGTAAGAGAAAAAGTAGTTGTTTCCCCGCAAGCGGGTACTTATGAGTATCCTAACTTTATCGTACGCATAGCACCGGGTTCCCTCCTACCACTCTAAGAAAAGCATGTATAAGTGGTTAGCCGGCTCGTCGCACACGTCGAGGACAGGATTTTGGGGGCCGAGGGGTCGCTCTCTTACCTTGTCGTAGGTGTCGCACCGGGTTCTGTTCCCACCACACTAAGAAAAATGTGTATTGGTGGTTAGCCGGCTCGTCGCACACGTTGAGGGCAGGATTTTGGGGGCCGAGGGGTCGCTCTTTTACCTTATCAC
>NW_021318864.1:0-4465 GCF_001605985.2 Dendrobium catenatum
GTATATTCACATGTTCGCTCCAGTGACTTGCACCTAAAGTACCATCGGATTCAGGGTCGTCTTGAGGGAGTTTTGCGTAGAAGAAAGCTTTTCGGTTTTCAAAGAAACCCGACTACTCCTCCAAACCGGGAAGCGTTGAAGTGATTTTGTACCAGGCTTTTCACCTTGCTTGGGGGAAAAGGAGAGGTCACATCGTGGTATAGTGCAAATACTCGGAGGCGTGCTCCAGGGATGACGTTATAGGTCAAGGTTACAACCACTATATCTGGGTATCAATGTGTTCTATTCTTATTTTATTCCTATATAATTCAATTGAATGTTGTTTACTCTAGTTGAAAAAGTTATTTTTTAAACTTTTAAATTTATCTTGCATTAAAATAATAATGGGTTTTCTAAAAATCCATAAGAGTATATGTATTAATTTTTACAATTATCATTCACCCCCCCTTGGTATAAGCCTTGGGACATATAAAAATATAGCTTAACATCTCAATATACTAACATTGACGGTGATCCACAGTTTGACTAAGTCAATCATCCCTAGGTTAACTCTATAACAAAAATTATTGCCCATTTTAATATCTTGACCTCCTATCTACCAAGCCATCTCCCTAGGTTCTTTGCATGCCACCTCATAAGCATATAGGTTAGTTGACGTACATCAACCAAATTAATAAAGTTTCTAAATTACTTTAAGTGCGTCAAAATCCATTATTAAGCTAATCTATTCCAAATCAGCTCATTCAAGGTAGTACTAATTAACTTCTAGATCATTCCTAAGAACAATATTCCCTAGCCTTTGATGTAGGATCAACATGGCTCTTAGCTGAACCATGTGTCAAATGACATAAGGGAACTTTCCATGTCATATGTCTTCGTGTCCTTCGATTTCCCCTGCACTAACAACTCCCAGGAACGTAGTGGCAACATCCTAAAAAGCCTCCAAGTCAATCACAAACCGCTTATTCTACATCTGATCATTTTAAAAGTAGGGTAAAACTCCTAAAAGACGAATCATTTTTAACCTTTATACCCTCCTCATTAACACTCTCCCACTACATTCAAGCTCCCTAGTCGCCTTTATTATTGTTTCAACAGCTATCCAGATCATCCTTTTCATTTCCTAAGCCCAAATCAATAGCCAATGTCACTTGCGAGATGTATTCCTGAGTGAACCTCAAGCTTATCTCTGATCCAAAGCATTCTCCGCTCAATCCAGAGCTCATCGACTGCACTTGCAAACTTGGAAAGTTGACTAGTATCTACAAGCTCAATCAAAACTAATTTCCACTTTCAATTCAATAGTGAATTTTTAAAACTTTAGCCATAGGTCACAGGCTGCTAGAGACGTTAAAATAGCATTTAAAAACATGCTGTTTGAGCTAAAAACTTCTCTCCCATCAATTTTTTTCAAATATAAATCAACATTTTAAATTTGTTTGACCATGTATATATCCCGAGAGAATAAAGGCATTTTTTGTTCTAGCACGTCATTGGTACTCTGTATTGTCAAGTACGTCCTAATGCCAACCAGTGGCTAATTGTAATTGATCCAAATCCACCATCCACTGCATCTGATGCCATCTAGAATAATGGTGGACCAAATGGTTCTTAATCCATTCAAAGATAGATTAAGTGAGGCACGTAGCTATGCCAGGGCACTTGCTGTTCATTAATATTAAATGATTATTGATTGGGTAATCATACTAAATTACAGATTCACAAATGATGGCAGGTGCTTTTGGTTCAGCTGAATCAGAGTGCACCACAAGTTAATGCTGCCATCAATTTAATAAATTAGTTGAAATAGTTTAATTATTTTTAAATGATAAGCTTTAAAATTATAATAAATTAAATACTAAAAAATCATTATAATATATCAAAATGCTATTAGTTAAATCCTTTAATTTAAAATTATATTAGTTTAAAATAATATATTTTATAATTATTTAAATACTTATTAATATTTTAATTAAAAAATAAATATATTCAATATTACTTCAAAATATTTTGTTTAGAAAAATATTTAATTATGATTATTAAAAAATATAATATGAATAAAATCTATTATTAATTTAATAGTTAATATTATTAATACTTAATAAATTTCAAAATTGATTTATAAATGATATCCATTTAATCTTTAATATTTAAATATAAGATTTATAAATCTATCAATATTAAATATTAAATATTTATTATTTAAATATTAATTATTCTAATATTTAAATTTTTAGATTAATAATAAATTTGTAAAATAATTAAAAATTGCAAATTGAAATAATAATTTAATCATAAAGATTATTTTTTTATCTTTAATATATTGTTTATTTAAAATAAAAATTATTTTATAATATTAAGTAATATTTCAATTACATTTAAATGATAAATTATTATATTTATTAACTCAAATAATCATATAAATTATTAAGAACTGAATATGTAAACATCTAATTTTAAATTTAAAAAACATTAAGATTTAATTAATTTGATTTAATAATCTTTTAAACTATTTTCAAAAAGTAAAGTAAGTTGTTTAATTTAGTGAATAGTATGTCAGAATATTAAAAAAATTTATGTATTAAGATATTGTTTAATTAAAATTAATTTGAGATAAGTTTTAATATTTAATTTTTAATATTTTATTTGTATAGCTAACTAATGTTTACTTAAATAATTAAGAAAAAAACAAAAGAGAAAAAATTTATTTTAAGTATTTACATAGTATTAAGTGTGTTTCAAAATTATGTTTGGGAAATTAGTCTTAAATCTATTTTTTCTAAAATTTAAAATTGAATTATCTTCAGTATAAAATATAATTTTTAAAATTATTTATTTTTTATTTCTTTGAGTGTCGAGAGATCCCTTGAAATTTTAAACTTAGATTGAGGTTAAGCTTGAGTAGAATTGTTGGGGAATGGTGATTAATCAATTGGAAATTATTTTTGATAATTGTTCATTAATTAATCCTTAAATTAATTAAGTTATATCTTGATTTCCATGTGCAGAATGCTCACACTCATTAGTTTTAGGTTCTCCTAGTTCTAAGGACTTGAATGTGATACTTTTACATTTAATATGCTTGTCCAAGGAGAAGAAACATTTATTTCAAACCTATTTAACTTAGTGACACCTTAAGGGAGAAAATTATGGAAATATTTTAAAGAACTTAGATTAATTTTAGAAATTAAAATACATATCCATTAGGGATAAAATTTTAAGCACTATAACTTAGTAACATACACAACCCAAAGAAAAATTTTCACTAATTTTAAAAATTATTAATCATATTTGTTAATTTACTTAAATTTAATGCATTAATTAAGCCTTAAAACTTCTAAAAATTTTAATCAATCAAATTTAAATCCAAAAATTATAAATAATACCTCAAACTAACTAAAATTAAACACTTAATCAAGGAAAAATAAAAGCCTCTTGACTGGACTTTATTTTCAACCTTAATTTAATTTTAATTAAAAATTAATATTTAAATAATTTGATTAATTAAAAATAACAAAAAATTCTAAAATTATCAAACATTTAAAAATAACTCTTAGATCATTTCTGACATTTGGAGGTAATTTCAAGAAGTTTGGAGTTCACTTAGATTCAAACCAATAAAAGCCCTTAATTAAACTAATTTTCATAATTCAAAAAATTCCAAAATTTTAAAATCTTAACTAATTTTAGAAAATTTCAAATTGAGCAAACTCAAAGGTTTTGGACTACATTTGGGTTCTAATATCTATTAAAAATATTAAAGCACTAGAAATAATTTAAATTCAAAAAAGTTAAACTTTTTTGTCAACCTTTAGTTAAAATTTAAGTTAAAACTTAAAAAATTCATAACTAAATATAAAAAAATCCAAATCTAGCAAACTTATAGTCTAATTGCTCATCTTAAGGTATATCATTAGGCGTATCAATATTGGACCCGACTCGAAAACCTGACCCAAAATTTTGGGTTTGGGTTGACTGGAACCAGAAGCGGGTCGACTTTGGGTCTGGAAATTTGACCCATTTGCAAAACTAGGTCGTGTTCGGGTTAACCTGGAAACTCGATATAAGCCGAAATGTCTCGAAAAAAAAATTGGATGCCCGCCTGCTCCGGCTTCCTACTTGAATCGAGCCGTGCAGCCTGCCCGCCTGCGCCGTACTTTGCTGCCCTACTGCCTCGTGCGACCACGTGGTCCGCGACTCCGCATTTGCTCAAACTCGTGTGAAATGCTGCTGCCTGCCCACCTACCTAAATGTGTGGACCAGCTCCTGCCCGAACTCACATAACCCTCTGCCCGTCGACCATGTGTAGCATACCTCGCCTGCATGCTGTCAAATGCTGGCTGCCATCTGCAACTGTTGAATGGTTTTTGCAAAATTTTTAAATGGAGGAAGGGGATTTGGTTGAAACAGTTTAGTTCGTGTTGACCCAAACCCGACCCGAACCTGAAGCGGGTTAGGTTCGGGT
>NW_021318864.1:11971-19986 GCF_001605985.2 Dendrobium catenatum
TATTGATCTTTGTAGACTTGAAAGCGGACCCATTATAGAATATGATTCTATGTGGCACGCCGAATCTATATACGATATGGTCACGAAAAAATTTCATTACATGGTGTCATGTTACATTTCTTAGTGGGACTACTTCTGCCCACTTTGAAAAGTAATCAGTCGCTGCTAAAATGAAGTGGTGACCCTTCGAGGAAGGAGGGTCAATTGGCCCGCTGATATCCGTTCCCCAACTTTCGAAGGGCCATGAGGCTATCGTGGGATGCAACATGTTAGGCGGCTGATGTAAAACCACACCATGTACTTGGCACTGATGACAACACTTTACAATTTTCATGCAATCGCCAATCATCGTAGGCCAGTAGTATCCAAGTCTTTTGATCTTCATTTTCATCTTTGGACCCGATTGATGAGCACCGCACAGTCCAGCATGGATTTCGTTAACGATCTTCAGGGCCTCATATTTGTCTAAACAACAGAGTCTCATCTGACCAAACGATCGTCGGTACAATATATTATTGACTAGTGCGTAGGATAGGGCATATTTCTTAATTTGATGGGCAAATGATCTCACGTGAGGGAGCTTGCCTTCTTGAAGTTATTCAATTATCGATTGTCTCCAATCTGCTTCTTCATCGACTGCTGAAGAGGTAGAAAGGACCTGTAAAACTTGTTTGTTGATGTACTCCAAATCTATGGGAGACAGGACTTGATGACCCTGCACCTTTATAGGGATGGAGTCCTCTTCTGGACAAGCAAATTCTTTTGCAAGCTTTTTAAGGGCATCCGCCAAAGAATTGCTTCCACGGGGAATCCTATACATAGTTACAATTAGAATTTTCTCGAGCAAGTGACAGGTGTACTGGTGGTATTTCAGGAGTTTAGGATTCAAAACCTTATAGGTCCCAGCAATCTGGTTGATCTCTAGTTGAGAGTCACCAAAGATTTTAATCTCTTTAATCTCCATTAAAATTGCAAGTTCCAGGCCAGTTATTAGAGCTTCGTACTCGGCCTTGTTGTTCGTATAAGGTTCTGATAAATGGTAGGAAAAGTACATCATTCCCTTATCTGGTGTTATGAATACCAGGCCAACTTCGGCTTTCCCGGGAATAGTAGATTCAGGTGTTTTGCCTCGTTGAGAGGACGCAACACCGTCAAAATACATTTCCCAGGTTTGAGTAGTGGCTTCCTCAAAACTCATGATTTGCTCATCAGGTAAATCATCATTTAGAGGAGATTCCGCCGGCAACGGGTGTGCCGCAAGGAAGTCGGCGACGGCCTGCCCTTTCACAGCACGCAGGGGAATGAAGGTGATTTCAAATTGAAGTAATATCATAGACCAACGAGCCAAACGTCCTGACAACGTAGGCCTGGTCATAAGGTATTGCAAGGGGTTAAAACTGGAAATTAAATTAACTTGATGAGAAAGCATATAATGCCTTAGTTTTTGTGCTGCAAAAACTAAGGCAAGACAATGTTTCTCAATCGTTGGATATCGAATTTTCGTTGGTAGAAGTCTCCGACTTAAGTAGTAGAGAGCGTTCTCTTTCCCTTCATCATTGACTTGAGTAAGGAGGGCCCCGAGAGACTCGTCAAGGGCCGTAGTGTAAAGTATTAGAGGTCTCCCCGGAATAGGGGTTGCCAAGATTGGTGGATTTGTCAGGTATTGTTTGATATTTTCAAAAGCAGATTGATATTTCTCCTCTCAAATGAATTTGGCGTCCTTCTTAGCGAGGACCGAGAATGGTTGACATCTTTCAGAAAGATTAGAAATGAATCTTCTTATATACGCTAGTCTACCTTGAAGAGACATTAGTTGAGTAAGGCTCGTAGGAGGCGGCATATTTAAGATAGCTTTGATTTTGGTAGGGTCTATTTCAATTCCACGGTGCCTTACTACAAAACCAAAAAATTTCCCTGACGTGACACCGAAGGCGCATTTCAAGGGATTCATCTTAAGGTCGTAGCGGCCCAACCGCTCGAAGAAGATTCTTAAGTTATAAAGATGAGCCTCTTTAACTTTACTCTTGACAACTAAATCATCGATGTAGCACTCGACTTGATAATGAATTAAGTCGTCAAAGATTCGAGTCATAGCCCGCTGGTAGGTTGCATCGACATTTTTAAGGCCAAATGGCATCACTTTATAACAAAAGATCCCTATAGGACTTCTGAATGTAGTGTTTCTCTCATCTTCTGGGGCCATCTTGATTTGATTATAACTAGACGAGCTATCCATAAAGGAGAAAACAACATGCGAGGAGGCGATGTCCACCATGAGTTTTGGAATTGGCAAAGGAAATTCATCCTTAGGGCATGCCTTATTCAGGTCTCTATAGTCAACACAGACCCGGATTTGACCTTTTTTCTTTCGAACGGGAACAACGCTGGCTACCCAAGAAGGATATTGTTCCTCTCGGATAAATCCAGCCTCAGCCAATTTCTTAACTTCAGAAATGACTTGTTGTTTGATCTCCAGACACATGCGTCGTGGAGCTTGTTTGACAGGAATGGCATCATGCCGGATTCCAAGTTTATGAACTGCTATATCGGCGGACAAGCCCAGCATTTTGTCGTATGTCCAAGCAAAACAGTCCTTAAACTCGGATAGAAGTTGAATTAGACCCTTAGACTCATCCTCACTCAACAAAGAACTTATGAACGTGGGGCGAGGGTCATCCTCTGTTCCAAGGTTAATTTCTTTAAGTTCATCAAATGTCGATTTAATTTCTTCTTCAAATTCAGGGGGTGCATCTCGAATTTGAACTTCATCTGAATCATCTAAGGTCTCCAAACAAAGTCTGTCGAGCGAATCGACGACTTCAGTAGGGACATTTTCAGATTTAAGATGGATGGTTATCATCATGCAATATTCATCATCGTCAAACAAACTAACGGTACCAAATCCGATACCACTCGTCCAATTTTTATTAAATTTAGAACTCCAAATACTTTGGTGGTATCTAGCTTGACCCTTAGTCCATTGACTCGGAGCAAAACCTTTAGAGATAAGAGCTTTAACACCAAGAGGAAAGTAGCCGAAAGGTAATTCCATTGATTCATTGAAATCTGCCTCTTCAAGGATTACATCACCTTCATTCCTTAAAGAGGAGGTGCCAGGAAAGAACCTCTGGACTTTCCTTACTTCTCCATCTAAGTTAGGGGAATCCTTAGTTACTAACCCTGAGACCCTGTCAGCGGACAGTGGGGTTAAGGCTAAGGATTTAACTACCCTATTAAGCTTTTCATACATACTCAATTCAGGCTCATCACTTTGAGGTTTAGAATTGTTACCCTCTTGGTCACTATCCGAATCTAAAGTGAGATCAAACTTTGGAGGAAGATTAGATTTTTTATGGTCAAAAGGTAGGGTGGAAGGAACCATCCTATACTCATGGATCCAGGGCCTACCTAGGAGTGCATTAAAGGATGTCGCCGAATCAATTATATAAAATTTTGCTTCAGTTTTTAACTCTCCTATCTTTAGAAGAAGTGTGATCGAACCTAAAGCCTTCTCGCCTATTTCGTTGAACCCACGAAGCACCAACTTGTCAGTTGAGAGCTTGCTAGTATCAACTCTAAGGTATGCGAGAGTCTTTATGTTCATCAAGTTGACCGATGCACCCGGATCAAGAAGAACTCTTGATAGTTTAAACTTTCCCATATTTATAGTGATGTAAAGTGGGTGATTGTGATCGGCAGTTCCAAGGAGTAGATCTTCATCGGAGAAGGTAACTCCCGGGATTTCTTTAAAGTACAAAGCTTCTTCCTCGGAAGTTGAAGTGAGTTGAGCTAAACAGATCTCGGGGTTGAGAAGTGCTTTAATTAAAGTCTCCCTCATCTCTTTTGAAAGGACAAGGGCATCGTAGATGCTCAGCTTAGCAGGCAACTTCCTAAGGTGAGCTAAGACGTTGTAATCAACACTTGGAACATTAACATCAGGACCCGGTGGATTTGTAGGAGAATTTGATTGTTGAGTAGGAACTTGAATCGGATCAGTGGAAACAACTTGTTTTCCCTTTTCCTGTAGTGGAAGCCTAGGGGGTAAAACCTTGCCACCACGCAGTTGCACTTGAATGATTTCATCGGAAGGACAAACTACGGGGAGGTTTACGCTCTCCTTAGGCGATTGATTGCCATTTTCTGAATGAGAATCTGAATCTGAAAAGTCTATCACGATGGGACTCCCTTGAAAGTTAATTTCAGGGGTATCACCATCTGATAAGACATCAAATTCATCGTCTCCTTGAAGGGTCAAATCTGGAGAGCTGAGTTTTTGAACTTCTTTATTGTCCTCAACTGATTCTGGGTTGTTTTCAACAGAAGAGTCGTTTGAAATTACATTCTCAACACTAATCATCAAAACATTTGCAGAAGGAACTTTATTTTTATTTAATTTTTGACCCTTTGTCTTTGATGGGGCAAAGTAAAAGTCAGATAACTTTAGTGGGGCTAGTGGTTTTGAGCCACCATCCACCACTTGTACAGATCTCTCATCAACAAATTTCCTCTCTACAAAAGGTTCACTCTTCTCATTTTTATTTGATACAGTAGTTCCTATAACTACTGGAGAGGAAATCATCCCAAAGTCCTCCTGCGATGCCTCCAGCTCAACCTCCCAGATCGGGCCCTTGGCTCTCGTCGGTAACTATTGAGAAAGACGAAAAGATTGGTTAATCGATTTTTTAAATGCCCGGGATAGTGCTATATCCCAACCATCTTCAATGGACAAAGAAAGAATAGAATTTATACCTGAGATGGATTTGACATATCCTTGATCCGGATTGACCAAGTACTCCTTTGGAATTATAATATTACCTTGACGGAAGTTCCATTCAAGCCAGTCCTTAAAGGGTATGCAATCTTTGATTGTGTGGCCCAACATGCGATGGTAGGGGAAAAAGGTCGGATCATCCTTTTTATTTGCCTCTTCCGGCTTCTTGGCCTCCAGCAATTAAAAATCTGGCTTCTTTAGAAGGCTCTTAAAAATTTTCTTCACCGACTCCCTTTTAAATGGATAAGGACGAGCCAATCTCTCTTTAAAAGTAGTCCGGTGAAATTTTCTAGTAGGCTGAGAAGTTACCTAAAACGGTTGAGGTTTCTGAGTTTGTTGAACAGTAGGGTTAATTGATTGAACGTTGACCGGCTTCTTCCCCTTATCGACTGCTGAAACCGTTGATATCCTCTTTTCCAAGGACTTCAACTGTTTACTAACCTTCTTATCTTCAGTAGAATCCTTCAAGAATGACATTTTGGAAGCCTCTTATTATATATTACTAGCTTAGTTAAGAAGCTTCTTGAAGGTTTTGATTATAAACCCCTTTAACATAAAAGCAATAGGCCCGTGGATATTCTTTAGAAGAATCTCCACTACATGTTACTCTTGCAGTTGGGGTTCACATTTCATCAAGAGGTTCCGCCACCTCAAGATGTAGTCGACTAAAGACTCGCCCGGCTTTTATTTTTTGATGACGAGATCACCAACGGTTACACATTGTTGAGCTCATGAGAATCTCTTTAAAAAGAGACCCTCGAGCTCTGTTAAAGTTTTTACTGAACCGTTTGGTTGATCTGCATACCACTCAAAAGCAATACCGGACAAACTCCTCACAAACTTGCGAAAGAGTAGAGCATCCGACCTCCTACATTGCAACAGCTTGCTCGGAAATGGGCCAGATGCTGTCTTGGGTTTTCTAAGCCGCTAAAAACTTTAAAAGAAGGTGGCACAAAACCCTTTGGGTAAGGAACCAAATCATATTCCTCGGGGTAGGGTCTACCCTTTGGAATAGATATGGTTCCTTGTGAATGGGCTAAGGCCTCCCTTACCTGAATTTCAATCATCTGAAGGATATCTTTTTCTGGTGGGGAAGTGACTTCTGGAAGCTTGAAACTAGAATCAGCCTTCCTGCTGTGCTTGCCCGTTGTGAGTACTATGGGCTGCAACTGCTCGGGTCTAGACTGATGTGCCTGGAGCATCTGACTCTGCATTTGTTCTACCTTTAGCATCATCTCTTCGACCTTTCTTTACAGACTTTTGATGTAATCATCTTTCTCTCTCAGTTTGACAGAGGTATCAGAATCTGAGTCGACTGCTACTGACTCTTCTTCTTTATCGGAGCGGTATTTAGAAGGCTCAGCATCTTTAGTTGACGCACGAGTTTAAACCATGTGGACATCCGCTACCGGCTCTTCCTCAACTAACAAGTGATCTTCATCCGAATTGAATTCATTAACAGCCTTAGTCTTGAGGATATCTATGATTTATTGTACCACTTCCTCTACTGGCCTCCCATCTATTGCTTCAGCATAAATGGGTAAATATCCATCATAATCCATCACTTGATCATACTTTTTCACATCTAACTTATCAAACATGTTGCTAATCTTAACATCGTCTTCAGTGATTTCTTCACTAACCAATTGATCTAACATCTCTTGATTAGGATCTTGAGTCGTCTCCTCCGCTCCGACTGTCCCGGGGTCGGTAGTCGCAAGGGTGACATCCTCAATAGGGTGAGGGACGTCTATCTTAATTGGTGATGGAGGGGCTTGAACAGCGAGGGCTCCAACATCAACACGAATAAAGTCCTCACATCCCTGAACTGGGAGTCTAGGGAGTTCAAACGGTATCTGAATTTGAGGTTCTCTTAATTGTATTCCAATAGATCTACTAAACTTTCTTCGTGCACATGATTCTTCTTGTGACATCGGCCTCTTGCCCTTAACATCAACTGGTTTCGGCTTTTCAAAGACTTCTTTAGACTTTGCTATCACTGGGGCCAGCTTTGACAGTTTTGAACGGTGGTCTACCACTAAAAGGGCGACTTTGGTCAGACCCAGTTAATACTATCCCCTCCGTCTTTGCAGACGGAAGGCGAGGCACTCAATGGTATCCATCTACCAAGACTGAAGATACAAGTTGTTTGACAAATTTCTTGTTCTTCCTCACTGGTTGAGGAGTCAGGTTCTTGGCTTCAGATTTTTCTTCTTTTAAAACCTCCTTTTCAAGCTTATGTGAAATTACTCCTTTCAAATGTTTCACATACTGTTCCTTAGTCTGCCCTACTTGAGCAGCACAAATATGGATGATATTTCTAAGCATCCTAGCTTTCAGAACTTGCTTCTCCTTCGGGGTTCTCTTAACAGAATAGTCTACTGGGCTAGGCAGAGTGCTAGCTATCCGAGTAACTCTCTCCTCCCCTGCAGCAGCTGCGAGGGGGTGAAAATGACTCCCTTTAAGGAGTGGAGAAGAGGCAGGGATTGGCAGCTCCTCAGCAGCCTCAACATCGACTTTACCCAAGGCTTTTAGCTCGGCCACCTTCTTAGTCTTTGTGATTTTCTTTCTCAACCTCCTGAGGTAGTTCTTTTTGGCATTCTTGCTGCCATAAAGAGTTTCAGAACTAGAAGATCCTTTCTCAAACACTATCTTGCCTGCAGCGGCAGCTTCCAGTTTTTTTGCATCCTCGAGGAATTCTTTAGGTGCGTTATCGATGTCTAGTGCGGACCAGAGACTAGGGGGCATCGTTTCCAGCTCCTATGGCTAATTTAACTAGAGGGGCATCCTTCTCGCCCTCAACAGCAAGGTCCACCAAAGTGTTTCCATTCATCACCAGTCTAAGGGACTTAAACCCTATCCCAAATTGGATTGAATTTTCATAAATCAGTTCCTCAACCATTAAGTCACGGTCCATCGAAAATAGAAGTTTGCCAGCCATTGCAGATGATTTGATTATCTGAGAAATAGAAAGGAGAATATTTGAATTAGAAACTTGAATTTGAATTTGAAAATAAATTTATATTTTATCATATATATCGGGTTATAAGAGTTATAACCCGGTATAAAATGATAAAATATAGAGTTTGACTTTGATTGAAAGAGAGTTTGAATTTTCGTTGTATACATTCAACTACAAAAGGATTTTGTAGGAAAATATATAACAACGATAATCTGAATTTGATTTGGATGAATTTGGAGAAGATGTTTGAATTTGAAAATGATTGAGTTTACATTGTACATG
>NW_021318864.1:20553-31965 GCF_001605985.2 Dendrobium catenatum
TTTAATTATAATTAACAAATATTTAATTAAAATTTCAATAATTAATTAAATTTTAAATAATTCAATAAAAATCAAAATTTAACCAAAATATAAAACATGAAAAAAATTAACTTGATAATTTATTTGATTAAAATCTATTTTTATTCAAATAAATTTGATTATTAATCATAATTAAAAAATAAGGCTTTCATGCTTAATTCCATTATTAATCCTAATTAAAAAACAAGGTTTTCATGCTTAATTTCTTTTGGAGGAATTTTTAGCATTTAATTTAAAGTCTCAAATACACCTTAAACTACTCAATAATCCCTTTATGTGGTGCCTAATTCCTTTTAGGAGAGTGTTTTGATTAAAAAAATATATTTATTATATATAGTTTTGAAAAATATTTAATTTTCTTTGGGAAAATTAATTTTTGAATTTTTGTTTTGAAATCGAACACAACATTAGGAACGATATATCATCTCAAACGAGGGAATATCATTCACTAATTGGTTCGAATTTCAAAGTTTCAAAATTATCCAAATAATTGTACTCGAACTCAAGAAAGATAATATATGATCTCAAAAGATCAAAATTATGTTCAATCAATTATTTAACTACAATAATTTGAATAAGAGACCGTTAATTTCATAATCAAAATCACAATCGAAATTGATATATCTCTCCGAGGAAAGAAGTTATCAATCGCTATTGATCGTTCGAAAATGGAGGTAACGATCGTTGAAATTTGTATTTTCCCAAAGATAATTAATTAAAGTTTTGAAAAATTGATTTTTGAAAATAAGTTCTGGGTTTCTAAATCTCCTACGAGCGCAAGCCCTCGTAGTTAATTACATCGTAGAAAATCAAAATTTTTTACGAAAACTCTCGATTAACATAGTGGTGTAAATTTTATTTAAGATTTCAAAGTTAGATATCAAAGGAAGTTAAGGTTTAGAATTTCAAGAGGGATTGGTTCAAGATTGAACACTTTTTTCTGGAATCAAAGGAAGAAGGGTAGGAGGTGTTTTGGGATTCTGAATTACTTCAGAAACACCTCAATCTATCCTAAGTGTTAGGCTTGTATTTGATTGAAAGAAATTTTTAGTTTGAGTGGTCAATTTTATTAGAAATTTGGAATTTAATTCCCAAAAGTTGAAGTCTTATGGCACGAGCCAGCCTCAGAACCTAAGTCTAAATTGGGCACTAAAAGTTAGTGTCCCGAACCTAGCTAGTGCAATGCGAATCTGGTCTTACCCCGGCCTGGATTGGCGAGCCAGCTAAACCACCTAAACGATTTTAAAATATGAGTCCGGTCTTTTAATGTTGAGTGGTAGGGATGTTATTTAAGAAAAGTTTTTGAGAATGAGGCCGACATCTAGAGCAGATCCTAATTGGCCCCTTTGACTTATGTTGGGTTTTTGATGTCTAAATAATGCAATTAAATATTAGACTCGATTTTAATTTGTTACTAATGTGATGCATACTAATTGACTCGATTGAATGCAAAATCAGTATGTTGTAGTTTAAAAATTTTGGCTTAGAAAATATGTTTTTCCCTAGAGATTGCATAATATCCCCTTGACAGATCGGCACCCTCATAGGTCAGGTGGTCTGCCAGAACCCGTGGGTGGGGAGATGCCTAACAAGGTAGAGAAGATATAATATGAATGCATGAAAAGCCCTCGGCGAGTCCGAGCTTACTTCTTAGGACCGTTTAGAGTTTCTATCTTATCTTAAAAATTTTATTTAATTAAAGTAGAAGAATTTGTTTTTTTGACAGACCCCTAAGAGCCTAAATTCGAATTCCAGGTCAAACCAAATACGACATGCAAATAAAAAGACTAAAAAAGCAGGAGTTCTAATGCACAATCAATTTTAAACAAATCAATTAAATATATCAAATTGAATGTCCGTAGGCAAGTGCCTTTTATTATTACATCACAGAATTGCAAGAAAGTAAAGTGGCCGGGTACCACTGACAACAACCCAGATTTCTAATCCTAAATCAAATGACTTTGAGATTTGAGATTCTTCTCATTATTCATTTCTTCGTCTTATCATGAACATCTTGATTCGTCGGTTCCGGATATCCAAACGAAAAAAAACTCCCCCTTGGACGGGGTGTTATCTTCCCTCTTTGGATATTTGAAAGGTATCCTAATTTGACTTTCAAATGGAAGAAGACTCTCTCCTTTAGGGATGTCTTCACCTCTTTGAAATTCAAATTGGATTTTGTGCCCAAATCTCAAGTAATTTCAAATAATTACAACCTTATTCAATCAAATTTACATTAATTCAAATATAAAAAAGAAATCTAGACTCGATCCTGCAGGGTTATCCTAATAATCAGCAGTTATATAAATAATCCCAAATAGTTATAATATAAAAATTGAAATGCATTTTTTTTAGCCACACTTGGCCATGCTCTTTTTATTTAAAGGGGTCTTAGGCGCGGAGGGTACCTGTGCAAAGAGTGTATATTTTTTTTTATTATTAATTGCCCCCCTTAATTTTAGCTCCTTATATGAGCATGGCCACCTGCATAAGATTGCACAAGTATAATTCGTCTCTAACCTAGGGGTAAATATAACGCACAATTAATCACAGAATGCAGGGAATAAGTAAATAAACAAATCAATTCTACACTAGCAAATAGCATGCAGTAAAAGCTCAAAAAAAAAAAAAAAACGGCACACAACTGTAAAAAGTAAAACATCGGCCTATCCTAAAACTAGAGTCGGTGATCCTAGCAAACCATATAAAGTGTGTGGGGTAGGTCGTGCAATTTTGATGTGTCCTAAATGGGATATTTGATTGAAATTGCTTAAGGTTTAATTACTGATTTTTAAAGTTGATTTAATTAAGTTTGCCATTAATTGATTCGTGGCATTATGCCAGCCTCCTTAGGACACTTAGCCCCGCAGCCCGGAGTAGTCCAGCCGATAAACCAAATTAATGTAATTGAATTAAAGATTTTAAAAGGTTAAATAATTAATTATTAATCTGTTTTAAGGTTTAACACCCCTTAGAATCCATTCGTGGCGTTGTGCCACCATGCTCGAGGAACCAGACTCCATAGGACACTTAGCCCCGCAGCCCGGAGTAGTCCAGCCAATAAACTTCATCTTTAGGATGGTTGTTGAGTTTTAAAGAGTTTGTTGAGTGTTTTAAATATTAAACTAGAATTTTCTGGAGTTTAGAATTAAAAACCCGATTTTAAAACTTTTCGAATTATTATAATCATTTAATTAAAGTGTTATAAATTGACTTTTTGATTAAGGGTGTTTTCCGTAAAGTTAATATTTTATTAAAATACTAGACCTTACTATGATCAGTTAGAAGGTAAGTACGCTAAAATAAAATTTTCTACATTTTATTACAAAGGTTTAAAGTTTTGGTCTAATTTTGACTTAAAGTTGACCGATTTGTTGACTTTTTGATTTTGAAAGATTTCTGAAATTTTAATATTTTTAATAAATATTAGACATTTTTATGAGTTGAATGCAAGTGAGATGGACTGATTTGGATTTTTCTTGAATTCGTTATGAAGCTTTGAAGTTTGACTATTTAATGAATTTTTAAATATCCTTAATTAAAGGCCCTTTTTACAATTTTGCTCCAAATGAGGTCCCAACTTCTTGAAATCAGCTCCAAAGGTCAGGAATGACCTAAGAAGAGATTCCCAAGTGTTTGAAAAATTTTTGAAATTTTAAATTATTATTTATTAATTAAATTATTAAAATATTGATTTTTAATTAAAATTAAATTAAGGCTTAATTTACTGTCAAATAATTTTGGTTTTGATTTTCATTGGTTAAGAGTTTAATTCTGGTCAGTTAGAGGGGTTATAATTATTTTTGGATTTAAAAATTGATTTATTATAATTTCCAGAAGGTTTAGAGGCTTAATTAAGGGTTTAAACTTAGGAAAATTGGTTAAGGACCTTAATGACCTCTAAAAAAAGTGAAAATTTTTCTAGTGGCTGTACATGTCACTAAGTTCAAGTGTTTGAAGTTTCAACTCAAGTGGAAGTGAATCCTAATTATTGGAAATTTTCTAAGTTTTCTAAATATATGTCCTTAATTATTGTCCTTAATGGTGTCACTAAATTTAATAGGCTTGAATCAAAGTTTTGACTAACCCTTGGACAAACATGAAATAAGCACATAGAAACAATCAAATCCTAAAGCTAGGAGAGCCTAGGCTAAGTGCATGTGTGTGCACAACCTAAGCATGCAAGGACTAACATTAACTAAGTGTAAAATATTTTTTAGTGATTCTATTTTTAAATTAAAGGTCTTGAAAATGTGAGCAATTTGATATATAACATTTAATTTTTTGAAAAGTATTTATTGTTTAATATTTTATTGAAGTTTCTGGAAATTAATTAGTTTTAAAATTAATTAAAACTACTTAATTAACAGATGGCGGCAGAATACACACGTGGCAGCGCGCGGTTGGTTCAAGCAAACCGCGGTGGCGACGGGCCAATGATTGCGCCGCCGTTGAATGATTCGTTTCATGGAAGTTAAACGACTCGATGAAAAGTTAAATCTACCTAAGTGTCCTAAGCTAGGTTTAGAGATTTATATTGATTTAACGGACGGATTGAACCGTTTGTGGATTCTCTGAGCTTATAGACTGTCCACGACTAAGTTCCTAGTTGATTCCAAGCTCTGACACGCCACGAATCGTCTGGTACAAGCCTTGGACGGATTGGGTAATGAGCTCGCCGGAAGATCACCGGAGATAGGTCTTAACCGGCGGGATTTGGTCGGGAATGACTGTGGGAGAAGTTTTGAGCTCAGAAGGGCTGGAAGGCTGGGTATGGGAAGGCTTGGATAGAGAGAGAGAGCTAGGGCAAGAATACTGAGGCTTATTTTGAGCCTTTTTCCCTATTCAATCCCCTCCAGATTGAATGAGTGGCTAAGATCGTTTGAATGAGCTCCTGGAAGTTTGCCACCTGTACAGGGAATTGGTGGGAGCAGAGGATCAAAAGGACAAGGGTACATTCTAGGTGGAAAGGGTGTTTTGTCCTATATGCCATGTTCAATTGATTAAAGGCCATTAGATCTCGATCTAAGGGTTTCGATTAAATGAAACAAGGTTCCAGAGGGTTTTAAAACTGCTGGAGGGGTTTAGATTAGGGGAATTAATTTTGAGGGATTAATTAAGGCTCTAAAAGGTCTTACTTGACCACCCATTGACTGTTTGACCAGTCAATGGGTCCAGGGATGCTGAGGTGGCAGGTGAGGAGTATTTTAGAATTGCTGGAATTATTTAATTTGGGATGGGCTAGCTTAGGTCAAACTCATTTGAGAGTTTAAGCCTCTTAGGGAGCCTTGTTGACCATGTTGACCAGTCAAGTGGTCAACAAAAGGTGAGGTGGCAGCCAAGGTCACCTAGGGGATTGATTAAGAAAATCTAGAGAGGGTTTAACAAGGCTTAGGAGCATTTGGGATTTAATTCAAAGTGGAAGGGCTTAAGGGTTGGTTTGGTCAAACTAGGTTGATTGAGTCAACTAGATTGATCCAAGATGTGGGTCTGGGCTGTAGAGATCTAGAATGATATTTGGAGTCTAGTGGAAGTAATTTCAAGTATTAAATAGGTCAATTGGGTCAAATAGGCTTATTGGGCCCTTAATGGGCTTTTAAGCCAAAATTGGTTGACTTGGTCAACCAGCTGGGTTCAGGGTCTAGAAATAGGTTCAACAGATTTCAAAAGTCATTTTGAGTCTACTGGATATGGCTCCAGAGTCTTAAGGAGTTGGATTTGATCGAATGGGCCTATTAGGCCCATTAAGGGCATTTTAGTCATTTTTGTTTGATCTAGGCAAACATTTTGATCCAGTGTTTAAAATCAGGCTCAGCAAGTTTGAAATGACATTTGAAAGCCAACAGAAGTGCTTCCATGGCTCAAAGGGGTCATTTGGGTCAAAACACCAGTTTGGACCCATAAAGGGCCTCTTGGGCCAAACCTGTTGACTTGGTCAACCAGGTTCACCCAAGGGTTGGGAATGGGTCCAACAGGTTTGGAACAACATTTGAAACTTGTTGGAAGTGGTTGCGTTCAATTCGGAGGTCGTTTGGTTTGAAATCAACATTTGAATCCCATAGGTGTATTTTGGTCATTTTGACCCCTGGTCAACTGGGGGTCAAAGTGGGTCCAAAAAAATATAGTTTAATGTTCAACATATCAAGATTAAAGGTCTGGAAGTGACTAGAGGTTTTGGTGAAGGCTCTAAGGTCAGAATCTTCTTAATGGCAAGTCCAGTGGCATAGGTTGTAAATATTTAAAGGTTTTACAGCTTATGGATTTTAATTTAGATTCTGAGGTTAGAGACCTCAGAATGGGTTCAAATTTGGAGGGTTGCCTTCAGAGACATGTCTCATCAGTATGCAACTGACAGACTCTGAATTGGATGTCATTTGATTGGGTTTTCAAGTGTTTTAAAATTCAATGGAAAAGGCCTTTAGGACGATACCTTTGGACCTTAGAATTTGAATTTTTGTTTGATTGATCTAAGATCTAGGTAGATCCTAAGGTCAGGATTATAGGAGGATCCTAGAGCTTGAATTGATTTGGACATTTGATTGATTTAAAGTCAAGATTAGCCCAAGTGATCTCATACAAAAATGAGTTTAACAAATGGACCCCCAATATGTGCAATAGAACAAAGTTCTATTGCACATATTGGCGTTGACCGAGATTAAAGTTCAAGTCTGGTATTTTGATCCTAAGGGAATGAAAAATTCATCCATGGGGAATCAAGGTTTAAATTTATACTAGGGATACGAATTAGGTTGGCGCCACGAAGGGCATGCTCCACCACTAATCGTCAAGTCAAATGCCAGAGTGGTGCCACAGAGGGCATGCTCCATCACTAGCGGATACGAATTAGGATGGCACCACGAAGGGCATGCTCCACCACTAGCGGATACGAATTAGGATGGCACCGTGAAGGGCATGCTCCACCACTAATCGTCAAGTCAAATGTCAGAGTGGTGCCACAGAGGGCATGCTCCACCACTAGCGGATACGAATTAGGATGGCGCCACGAAGGGCACGCTCCACCACTAATCGTCAAGTCAAATGCCAGAGTGGTACCACAAAGGGCATGCTCCACCACTAGTGGATCTAATCCTAAGGGAAGAAAGCACGATGACGCACATCTGTGCTTAAGGAAGAGGAAAATTAAAGATCTTGTGGGAAGGAAGCATTGCTTCTCTCGAGAGATCAGATCTGGATTGATCGTATGTGAAGGAAACTTGCTCCACGAATGATTAAACTTGGATGATTATATGTAGAGGGAACTTGCTCTACATAAAACCAAAGTCAAGATTTTAAATCTTAGGGTGGTGTCACGAGGGGCATACTCCACCACTAAGAAGGATTAAATTGAAAGTGGGAAGAAACAACAACCCACATCTAAATTTAAGAAAAGAGACACGAGATATTGAAATTAAGGCGATTTGAAATAAATTGAATCAATTTATCTTGAAATTTGAAAATTTTATTAATTGAAAATTCGAGCTATATCAAGCATAGTATCTCTTAAGGAAACGCCCATTTATAGAAAGCATTGGGTGATTTCCCTTACAATCCACGAGATGATACGAGCCTCCTTCGTAGACTGTTTCCACTACAAAGGGTCCTTCCCAAGTTGGTTCAAACTTTCCACTGAGTTTTCGGTGCGCTAAGATAGGCCTCCGAAGAACCAAGACAAAGTCGCCTACTTGGAAGGTTCTAGGTCGCACTAACTTATCGTGAGCTTGAATCATTCGAGCTTTATACAGTTCTAGGTTTTGTTGAGCTTGAAGATGACATCCTTCAAGGCTTTCAAGTTCTTCTAAACGGAGTTGTGCATTTTGTTGAGTTGTAATCTTGTTATGAATTGCAATTATGAGCGAAGGGATTTGAACTTCAAGAGGGAGTACGGCCTCAGATTCATACACTTGTGCAAACGGTGTGGATTCGGTCGGGGTTCGATAAGTGGTCCTGTAGGCCCACAAAGCTTCCACCAACCTCTCATCCCACTGACGTTTATTGTCATCGAGGGTCTTTTTGATGATTTGAACCAAAGTTTTATTGAAGGCCTCAGCCAATCCATTAGCCCGTGGGTAATAGATTGTTGAGTTTCTCCAATCAATACCATGGCGATTTGCAAAATTATTGATCTTTGTAGACTTGAAAGTGGATCCTTTATCGGATATGATTCTATGTCAAATCTATATATGATATGGTCATGAAAGAATTTCATTACATGGTGTGATGTTACATTTCTTAGTGGGACTGCTTCTGCCCACTTTGAAAAGTAATCAGTCGCTGCTAAAATGAAGCGGTGACCCTTCGTGGAAGGAGGTTCAATTGGCCTGATGATATCCGTGCCCCAACTTTCGAAGGGCCATGAGGCTATCATGGGATGCAATACGTTAGGCGACTGATGTAAAACCACACAATGTACTTGGCACTGATGACAACACTTTGCAATTTTCATGCAATCGTCAATCATCGTAGGCCAGTAGTATCCAAGTCTTTTGATCTTCATTTTCATCTTTGGACCCGATTGATGAGCACCGCACAGTCCAGCATGAACTTTGTTAATAATCTTCAGGGCCTCACATTTGTCTAAACAACGGAGCCACATCTGACCAAACGATCGTCGGTACAACGTATTATTGACTAGTGCATAGGATAGGGAACGTTTCTTAATTTGATGGGCAAGTGATCTCTCGTGAGGGAGCTTGCCTTCTTGAAGGTATTCAATTATCGATTGTCTCCAATCTGCTTCTTCATCGACTGCTGAAGAGGTAGAAAGGATCTGTAAAACTTGTTTGTTGATGTACTCCAAATCTATGGGAGATATGACTTGACGACCCTGCACCTCTATAGGGATGGAGTCCTCTTCTGGACAAGCAAATTCTTTTGCGAGCTTTGCAAGGGCATCCACCGAAGAATTTCTTCCACGGGGAATCCTATACAATTGGCATTTTCTCGATCAAGTGACAGGTGTACTGGTGGTATTTCAGGAGTTTAGGATTCAAAACCTTATAGGTCCCAGCATTATGGTTGATCACCAGTTGAGAGTCACCAAAGATTTTAATCTCTTTAATCTCCAGTAAAATTACAAATTCCAGGCCAGTTACCAGAGCTTCGTACTTGGCCTCGTTGTTCGTATAAGGTTATGATAAATGGTAGGAAAAGTACATCATTCACTTATATGGTGTTATGAATACCAGGCCAACTCCGGCTTTCCCAGGAATAGTAGATTCAGGTGTTTTGCCCCGTTGGGAGGACGCAGCACCATCAAAATACATTTCCCAGGTTTGAGTAGTGGCTTCCTCAAAACTCATGATTTGCTCATCAGGTAAATCATCGTTTAGAGGAGATTCAGCCGGCAATGGGTGTGCCGAAAGTAAGTTGGCGATGGCCAGCCCTTTCACAGCACGCAGGGGAATGAAAGTGATTTCAAATTGAAGCAATATCATAGACCAACGAGCCAAACGTCCTGACAACGTAGGCCTGGTCATAAGGTATTGCAAGGGGTTAAAACTGGAAATTAAATTAACATGATGAGAAAGCATATAATGCCTTAGTTTTTGTGCTGTAAAAACTAAGGCAAGATAATGTTTCTCAATCGTTGGATATCGAATTTTCGTTGGTAGAAGTCTCCGACTTAGGTAGTAGAGAGCGTTCTCTTTCCCTTCGTCATTGACTTGAGCAAGAAGGGCCCCAAGAGACTCGTCAAGGGCCGCAGTGTAAAGTATTAGAGGTCTCCCCGGAATAGAGGTTGCCAAGACTGGTTGATTTGTCAGGTATTGTTTAATATTTTCAAAAGCAGATTAACATTTCTCGTCCCAAATGAATTTGGCATCCTTCTTAGCGAGGACAGAGAATGGTTGACATCTTCTGGAAAGATTAGAAATGAATCTTCTTATATACGCCAGTCTAGAAGAGACCTTAGTTGAGTAAGGCTCCCAGGAGGCTGTATATTTAAGATAGCTTCAATTTTGGCGGGGTTTATTTCAATTCCACGGTTCCTTACTACAAAACCTAGAAATTTCCTTGACATGACACCGAAGGCGCATTTCAAGGGATTCATCTTAAGGTCGTAGCAGCGCAAGCGCTCGAAGACGATTCTTAAGTCATAAAGATGAGCCTCTTTAAATTTACTCTTGACAACTAAATCATCGATGTAGCACTCGACTTAATTGTGGATTAAGTTGTCAAAGATTCGAGTCATAGCCCGCTGGTAGATTTCACCGGCATTTTTAAGGCCAAATGGCATCACTTTATAACAAAATATCCCTATAGGACTTCTGAATGCAGTGTTTCTCTCATCTTCTGGGGCCATCTTGATTTGATTATAACCAGACGAGCCATCCATAAAGGAGAAAACAACATGCGAGGAGGCGATGTCCACCATGAGTTCTGGAATTTGCAAAGGAAATTCATCTTTAGGACATGCCTAATTCAGGTCTCTATAGTCAACACAGACCCGGATTTGACAATTTTTCTTTCGAACGGGAACAACACTGGCTACCCAAGAAGGATATTGTTCCTCCAGGATAAATCCAGCCTCGGCCAATTTCTTAACTTCAGAAATGACTTGTTGTTTGATCTCAAGATGCATACATCGTGGAGCTTGTTTGACAGGAATGGCATCATGCCGGATTCCAAGTTTATGAACTGTTATATCGGTGGACAAGCCCAACATTTTGTCGTATGTCCAAGCGAAACAGTCCTTAAACTCGGATAGAAGTTGAATTAGATCCTTAGACTCATCCTCACTCAACAAAGAACTTATGAACGTGGGGCGAGGGTCATCCTCTGTTCCAAGGTTAATTTCTTTAACTTCATCAACTGTTGATTTAATTTCTTCTTCAAATTCAGGGGGTGCATCCCGAATTTGAACTTCATCTGAATCATCTAAGGTCTCCAAACAAAGTCTGTCGAGCGAATCGACGACTTCAGTAGGGACATTTTCAGATTCAAGATGGATGGTTATCATCAAGCAATATTCATCATCGTCAAACGAACTAACGGTACCAAAGCCGATACCACTCGTCCAATTTTTATTGAATTTGGAATTCCAAATACTTTGGTGGTATCGCGCTTGACCCTTAGTCCATTTACTCGGAACAAAACCTTTAGAGATAAGAGTTTTAACACCAAGAGGAAAGTAGCCGAAAGGTAATTCCATTAATTCATTGAAATCTGCCTCTTCAAGGATTACATCACCCTCATTCCTTGAAGAGGAGGTGCCAGGGAAGAACCTCTGGACTTTCCTTACTTCTCCATCTAAGTTAGGGGAATCCTTAGTTACTAACCCTGAGACCCTGTCAGCGGACAGTGGGGTTAAGGCTAAGGATTTAACTACCCTATTAAGCTTTTCATACATACTCAATTCAGGCTCATCACTTTGAG
>NW_021318864.1:33272-40908 GCF_001605985.2 Dendrobium catenatum
AAATCATCCCAAAGTCCTCCTGCGATGCCTCCAGCTCAACCTCCCAGATCGGGCCCCGAGCTCTCGTCGGTAACTGTTGAGAAAGATGAAAAGATTTGTTAATTGACTTTTTAAATGCCCGGGATAGTGCTATATCCCAACCATCTTCAATGGACAAAGAAAGAATATAATTAATACCTGAGATGGATTTGACAGATCCTTGATCCGGATTGACCAAGTACTCCTTTGGAATTATAATATTACCTTGACGGAAGTTCCATTCAAGCCAGTCCTTAAAGGGTATGCAATCTTCGATTGTGTGGCCCAACATGCGATGGTAGGGGCAAAAGGTCAGATCATCCTTTTTATTTGCCTCTTCTGGCTTCTTGGCCTCCGACAATCAAAAATATGGTTTCTTTAGAAGGCTCTTAAAAATTTTCTTCACTGACTCCCTTTTAAATGGATAAGGACGAGCCAATCTCTCTTTAAAAGTAGTCCGGTGAAATTCTCTAGTAGGTTGAGAAGTTACCTGAAACGGTTGAGGTTTTTGAGTTTGTTGAACAGTAGGGTTACTTGATTGAACGTTGACCAGCTTCTTTCCCTTGTCGACTGCTGAAACCATTGCTATCCTCTTTTTAAAGGACTTCAACGGTTTACTAACCTTCTTATCTTCAGTAGAATCCTTTAAGAATGACATTTTGGAAGCCTCTTCTTGTAGATTACTAGCTTTGTTAAGAAGCTTCTCGAAGGTTTTGATTGTAAACCCCTTTAACAGAAAAGTAATAGGCCCGTGGATATTCTTTAGAAGAATATCCACTGCATGTTGCTCTTGCAGTTGGGGTTCACATTTCATTGAGAGGTTCCGCCACCTCAAGATGTAGTCGACTAAAGACTCGCTCGGCTTTTATTTTTCGATGACGAGATCACCAACGGTTACACGTTGTTGAGCTCCTGAGAATCGCTTTAAAAAGATACCCTTGAGCTCTATGAAAGTTTTTACTGAACTGTTTGGTAGATCTACGTACCACTCAAAAGCAATATCGGACAAACTACTTATAAACTGGTGAAAGAGTAGAGCATCCGACCCTCCTGCATTGCAACAGCTTGCTCGGAAATGGGCCAGATGCTGTCTTGGGTTTTCTAAGCCGCTAAAAACTTTGAAAGAAGGTGGCACAAAACCCTTTGGGTAAGGAACCAAATCATATTCCTCGGGGTAGGGTCTACCCTTTGGAATAGATATAGTTCCTTGTGAATGGGCTAAGGCCTCCCTTACCTGGATTTCAATCATCTGACGGATATCTTTTTCTGGTGGGTAAGTGACTTCTGGAAGCTCTAAACTAGAACCAGCCTTCCTGCTGTGCTCGCCCGTTGTGAGTACTGTGGGTTGTAACTGCTCGGGTCTAGACTGTTGTGCATGGAGCATCTGACTCTGTAATTGTTCTACCTTTAGCATCATCTCTTTTACCTTTCTTTCCAGACTTTAGATGTAATCATCTTTCTCTCTCAGTTTGACAGAGGTATCGAAATCTGAGTCGACTGCTGCTGACTCTTCTTCTTTATCAGAGCGGTGTTTAGATGGCTCAGCATCTTTAGTTGACGCACGAGTTTCAACCATGTGGACATCCGCTACAGGCTCTTCCTCAACTAATAAGTCATCTTCATCTGGATTGAATTCATCAACAGCCTTTTTCTTAAAGATATCTCTGATTTCTTGTACTACTTCCTCTACTGGCCTCACATCTATTGCTTCAGCATAAATGGGTAAATATCCATCACTTGATCATACTCTTTCACATCTAACTTATCAAAGATGTTGCTAATCTTAACATCTTCTTCAGTGATTTCTTCACTAACCAATTGATCTAACATCTCTTGATCAGGATCTTGGGTCGTCTCCTCCCCTCCGACTGTCACGGGGTCGGTAGTCACAAGGGTGACATCCTCAGTAGGGTGAGGGACGTCTATCTTAATTAGTGATGGAGGGGCTTGAATAGCGGGGGCTCCAACATCAACACGAATAGAGTCCTCACATCCCTGAACTGGAAGTCTAGGGAGTTCGAACGGTATCTGAATTTGAGGTTCTCTGAATTGTATTCCAATAGATCTACTAAAATTTCTTCGTGCACATGATTCTTTTGGCGACATGGGCCTCTTGCCCTTAACATCAACTGGTTTCAGCTTTTCAAAGACTTCTTTAAACTTTGCTATTACTGGGGCCAGCTTTGACAGTTTTGAAGGTGGGGTTGGTGGTCTACCACTAAAAGGGCGACTCTGGCCAGACCCAGTTAATACTATCTCCTCCGTCTTTGCAGACGGGAGGCGAGGCACCCAATGGTATCCATCTACCAAGACTGAAGATATAGGTTGTTTGACAAATTTCTTGTTCTTCCTCACTGGTTGAGGAGTCAGGTTCTTGGCTTCAGATTTTTCTTCTTTTAAAACCTCCTTTTCAAGCTTATGTGAAATTACTCCTTTCAAATGTTTCACATACTATTCCTTAGTCTGCCCTACTTGAGCAGCATAAGTATGGATGATATTTCTAAGCATCCTAGCTTTCAGAACTTGCTTCTCCTTCGGGGTTCTCTTAACAGAATAGTCTACTAGGCTAGGCAGAGTGCTAGCTATCCGAGTGACTCTCACCTCCCCGCAGCAGCTGCGAGGGGGTGAAAATGACTCCCTTTAAGGAGTGGAGAAGAGGTAGGGATTGGCAGCTCCTCAGCAGCCTCAAGATCAACTTTACCCAAGGCCTTCAGCTCGGCCACCTTCTTAGTCTTTGTGATTTTCTTTCTCAACCTCCTGAGGTAGTTCTTTTTGGCATTCTTGCTGCCATAAAGAGTTTCAGAACTATAAGATCCTTTCTCAAACACTATCTTTCCTGCAGCGGCAGCTTCGAGTTTTTTTGCATCCTCGAGGAATTCTTTAGGTGCGTTAGCGATGTCTAGTGCGAACCAGACACTAGGGGGGCATCATTTCCAGCTCCTATGGCTAATTGAACTAGAGGGGCATCCTTCTTGCCCTCAACAGCAAGGTCCACCAAAGTGTTTTCATTCATCACCAGTCTAAGGGACTTAAACCCTATCCCAAATTGGATTGAATTTTCATAAATCAACTCTTCAATCATTAAGTCACGGTCCATCAAAAACAACAATTTGCTAGCCATTGTAGGTGATTCGATTATCTGAGATTTAAAAGGAGAAGATTTGAATTAGAAACTTTTGAATTTGATTTTGAAAAGAAGTCTATATCTTATTACGTATATCGAATCATAAGAACTATAATCCGGTATACAATAATAAGATGTAGAAGTTAACTTTTATTTAAAGAGAATTTGAATTTTTATTGTATATGTATAACTACAAACGAATGTTGTAGAAACATATAACAATATTGATTTGAGTTTGATTTGAATGAATTTGGGAAAGATGTTTGAATTTGGAAATGATTGAGTTTACATTGCACATGTTTTACCATTGGAAAAGGTTGTGGTGCTACATGTAAAAATGAGAATTGAATTGGATTTGAAGGATGGAGATTTGAAAATTCAAAAATCCGGCAGCACTTCCCCTTATTTTTGAGACTCAATGTGTTGAACTTTCATTCAACAAAAAGGTCTACAAATAAATATCGGGAAAATTACTAAGAAAGCTTAACTCTTTCAACCTTGAGAATAATCAAAGGGTGAAATGTTAAAGGCAAACTTTTGCCGGATAGAGTTTAAAGGTTCGTTGTATATGCTAACTACAATGATCGTCGTAGGAAAACATACATCAACAATGAATGATTTTAGAAAGATATCTGGAAATTCAAAAATCCAGCAGCACTTCCCCTTATTTTTAGACTCAATGTGTTGAATTTTCATTCTAAAAATTCAGAAAAAAAGGCCTACAATTATTAGGGGAAAATACCAAAGATTTTCAAATGCGATTAAAGGGTAAAATTATCGAAAGCAAACTCTTGCCATGAGGATTCAAAGATGTGTTGTATATGCCAACTACGATGATCTTCCTAGGAAGACATATAACAACAACGATCAATTTTGATTTGATTTTCAAGAGAGATGTCTAAAAATTCAGAAAAAAAAAATTTCGGCAGCATCTCCCCTTATTTTGGGACTCAAGGTGTTGAATTTTCATTCAACAGAAGGTCCACATTAGTTATGGGAGATTTATTTGGAATTTACTTGACTCTTTCATTCTAGTCAGTGGACTAAGAATGAAATGTCGTAGCTTAATTCTATCGATATAATTAAATTTTTAAGACGAACCTTAAAAGTGAATGCTACACTTGATCGTATATATCAAATTGAAATTGTTATAATTCAATATACAAAAATACAACGTAACGATTATCTATACGTTGGAAGGATTAAAACTCTACTAAAAATTTGAGAATTTAGATCTTAAAATTTGAGAAAATTTTCTATAAGTTATATAACTTAGCATGCCACTAGTAATTTCAAGCACACTAGTTTCTATCATTTATAGAAAAGTTTAGAAAGGGATATGCCTGACTCTTTCGCTCTACCAACCAAGTTAGAGGCAAAATGTCCAAGCCCAATTTAGAGGGAGGTTTTCTACACTCACCTATCGTTTGACAAATCTTAATTGAGTTGGCCACACTCTCTCAAGGGAGAAATGAAAGAGGGACCAACTGAGGGAAGGGTAGTTAAAACTACCGATTCAATAAAATTTATATCGCTATTAAAGATGGAGAGAGAGATTTTTCCCAGCGGAGTCGCCATTTTTTGTTTTGATTAAAAAATATATTTATTATATATAGTTTTGAAAAATATTTAATTTTCTTTGGGAAAATTAATTTTTGAATTTTTATTTTGAAATCGAACACAACATTAGGAACGATATATCATCTCAAACGAGGGAATATCATTCACTAATTGGTTCGAATTTCAAAGTTTCAAAATTATCCAAATTATCGTACTCGAACTCAAGAAAGACAATATATGATCTCAAAAGATCAAAATTATGTTCAATCAATTATTTAACTACAATAATTTGAATAAGAGACCGTTAATTTCATAATCATAATCATAATCAAAATTAATATATCTCTCCGAGGAAAGAAGTTATCAATCGCTATTAATCGTTCGAAAATGGAGGTAACGATCGTTGAAATTTGTATTTTCCCAAAGATAATTAATTAAAGTTTTGAAAAATTGTTTTTTGAAAATAAGTTCTGGGTTTCTAAATCTCCTACGAGCGTAAGCCCTCGTAGTTAATTACATCGTAGAAAATCAAAATTTTCTACGAAAACTCTAGATTAAAATAGCGGTGTAAATTTTATTTAAGATTTCAAAATTAGATATCAAAGGAAGTTAAGGTTTAGAATTTCAAGAGGGATGGGTTCAAGATTGAACACTTTTTTTTGGAATCAAAGGAAGAAGGGTAGGAGGTGTTTTGGGATTCTGAATTACTTCAGAAACACCTCAGTCTATCCTAAGTGTTAGGCTTGTATTTGATTGAAAGAAATTTTTAGTTTGAGTGGTCAATTTTATTAGAAATTTGGGATTTAATTCCCGAAAGTTGAAATCTTATGGCCCGAGCCAGCCTCAGAACCTAAGTCTAAATTAGGCACTAAAAGTTAGTGCCCCGAACCTAGCTAGTGCAATGCGAATCTGGTCTTACCCCGGCCTGGATTGGAGAGCCAGCTAAACCACCTAAACAATTTTAAAATATGAGTCCGATCTTTTAATGTTGAGTGGTAGGGACGTTATTTAAGAAAAGTTTTTGAGAACGAGGCCGACATCTAAAACAGATCCTAATTGGCCCCTTTGACTTATGTTGGGTTTTTGATGTCTAAATAATGCAATTAATTATTAGACTCAATTTTAATTTGTTACTAATGCGATGCATGCTAATTGACTCGATTGAATGCAAAATCAGTATGTAGCAGTTTAAAAATTTTGGCTTAGAAAATAGGTTTTTCCCTAGAGATTGCATAACATCCCCTTGACAGATCGGCACCCTCATAGGTCAGGTGGTCTGCCAGAACCCGCGGGCGGGGAGATGCCTAACAAGGTAGAGAAGGTATAATATGAATGAATGAAAAACCCTCGGCGAGTCCGAGCTTACTTCTTAGAACCGTTTAGAGTTTCTATCTTATCTTAAAAATTTTATTTAATTAAAGTAGAAGAATTTTTTTTTGATAGACCCCTAAGAGCCTAAATTCAAATTCTAGGTCAAACCAAATACGGCATGCAAATAAAAAAACTAGAAAAGCAGGAGTTCTAATGCGCAATCAATTTTAAACAAATTAATTAAATATATCAAATTGAATGTCCGTTGGCAAGTGCCTTTTATTATTACATCACAGAATTGCAAGAAAGTATAGTGGCCGGGTACAACTGACAACAACCCGGATTTCTAATCCTAAATCAATTGACTTTGAGATTTGAGATTCTTCTCGTTGTTCATTTCTTCTTCTTCTCACGAACATCTTGATTCGTCGGTTCCAGATATCCAAATGGAAAGAAATTCCCCCTTGGACGGGGTGTTATCTTCCCTCTTTGGATATTTGAAAGGTATCCTAATTTGACTTCCAAATGGAAGAGGACTCTCCCCTTTAGGGATGTCTTCACCTCTTTGAAATTCAAATTGGATTTTGTGCCCAAATCTCAAGTCATTTCAAATAATTACAGCCTTATTCAATCAAATTTACATTAATTCAAATATAAAAAAAAATCTAGGCTCGATTCTGCAGGGTTATCCTAATAATCAGCAGTTATATAAACAATCCCAAGCAGTTATAATATGAAAATTGAAATGCACTTTTTTTAGCCACACTTGGCCATGCTCTTTTTGTTTAAAGGGGGTTTTAAGCGTGGCGGGTACCTGTACAAAGAGTGTATATATTTTATTATTATTATTATTAATTGCCCCCCTTAATTTCAGCTCCTTATATGAGCATGACCACCTGCATAAGATTGCATAAGTATAATTCGTCCCTAACCTAGGGGTAAATCTAACGCACAATTAATCACAGAATGCAGTGAATAAGTAAATAAACACATCAATTCTACACTAGCAAACAACATGCAGTAAAAGCTCAAAAAATATGGCACACAACAGTAAAAAGAAAAACATCGGCCTATCCTAAAATTAGAGTCGGTGATCCTAGCAAACCATCTAAAGTGTGTGGGGTAGGTCGTACGGTTTTGATGTGTCCTAAATGGGATATTTGATTGAAATTGCTTAAGTTTTGATTGCTGATTTTAAAGTTGATTAATTTAAGTTTGTCATTAATTGATTCGTGGCGTTGTGCCATCAGGCTCGAGGAACCAGCCTCCTCAGGACACTTAGCCCCGCAGCCCGGAGTAGTCCAGACGATAAACTAAATTATTGTAATTGAACTAAAGATTTTAAAAGGTTAAATAATTAATGATTAATCTATTTTAAGGTTTAACACCCCTTAGAATCCATTCGTGGTGTTGTGCCACCAGGCTCGAGGAACCAGCCTCCTAAGAACACTTAGCCCCGCAGCCCGGAGTAGTCCAGCCAATAAACTTCATCTTTAGGATGGTTGTTGTGTTTTAAAGAGTTTGTTGAGTGTTTTAAATATTAAACTAGTATTTTCTGGAGTTTAGAATTAAAAACCAAATTTTGAAATTTTTTGGATTATTATAATCATTTAATTAAAGTGT
>NW_021318864.1:46124-47315 GCF_001605985.2 Dendrobium catenatum
TGCATGCAAATAGCAACTATCTTAACACGGGCTTGGAATTTTTGCCTCCAACTTGGTTGGTAGAGCGAAAGAGTCAGGCCTATCCCTTTCTGAATCTTTCTATAAATGTTAGAAACTAGCATGATCAAATTACAAGTGGCATGCTAAGTTATATAACTCATAGAAAATTTCTCCAATTTTCAAAATCTAAATTCTCAATCTTTTAGTAGAGTTTTAATCCTTCCAACGTCTAGATAATCGTTACGTTGTAACGTTGTATATTGAATTGTAATAATTTCAATCCGATATATACGATCAAGCATAACATTCACTTTTAAGGTTCGTCTTAAAATTCAATTATACCGGTAGAATTAAGCTACAACATTTCATTCTTAGCCCACTGACTAGAATGAAAGAGTAAAGTAAATTCCAAATAAATCTCTCCTAATTAATGTGGACCTTTTTGTTGAATGAAAATTCAACACCTCGAGTCTCAAAATAAGGGGAGATGCTGCCAAAATTTTTCTGAATTTTTAGACTTTTTTTTTTTTGACAATCAAATCAAACTCAATCATCATTTTTATATGTCTTCCTACGAAGATCATCGTAGTTGGCATATACAACACATCTTTGAACCTTCTTGGCAAGAGTTTACCTTCGACAATTTCACCCTTCAATCGCATTTGAAAATCTTTTGGTATTTTCCCCAAATAATTATAGACCTTTTTGTTGAATGAAAATTCAACACATTGAGTCTCAAAAATAAGGGGAAGTACTGCCGAGTTTTCGACTTTTCAAAAATCATTTCAAATCAATCATTGTTGCTATATGTTTTCCTACGACGATCATCGTAGTTAGCATATACAACAAACCTTTAAACTCTATCCGGCAAAAGTTTGCCTTTTACATTTCACCCTTTGATTATTCTCAAGGTTGAAAGAGTTAAGCTTTCTTAGTAATTTTCCCGATATTTGTTTGTAGACCTTTTTGTCGAATGAAAATTCAACACATTGAGTCTCAAAAATAAGGGGAAGTACTACCGGATTTTTGACTTTTCAAAAATCATTTCAAATCAATCATTGTTGCTGTATGTTTTCCTACGACGATTATCGTAGTTAGCATATACAACGAACCTTTAAACTCTATCCGGCAAAAGTTTGCCTTTAACATTTCATCCTTTGATTATTCTCAAGGTTGAAAGAGTTAAGCTTT
>NW_021318864.1:47415-83392 GCF_001605985.2 Dendrobium catenatum
TGCACGCTAGAACCCCTCAACAAAAAAATAAGGAGTTGAAAGTATAAAGAAACATTAATAGTAAAGCCGCGCCAAGCAAATCGTTGACGCAGGAACATTACCTTCACTTTCCTAGAATTTTGGGCTGATGTCAAGCGATGTTTTCAGACTGCCATGTTATGTTACTGAATAGGGTTGAATGTGAGATTAAAAATAATAAATAGATAACCACCCTATGAGTTTGCCTAAAAGGTGAACACCTAACTTATCGACATTTGCTGTTTTTGGTTGCAAAAGGTGTCATACATAACACCATTGGAAAAAACTCTGCCTAATAGAAAAGAATTTGCAAAATCAGATGAAGTGTAATTTATTGTTGGATATTCAGCCTTGTCCGATGTGTTGGAAAATATGATAGGGTTATTCAACAAAAAAACTTTAGTCACTCTCGAAGAAACCACACATTGTTGTGGATTTTGATTGAAATCTGGAAATTATAGTGAAGAGCCCATGCGCTTGTTGAAGAAAGTAGAGTGTGAGGAAAAATCCTCAAAAAGACTTGATAGAATTAAATTTGGAAAGAAAAATGTGTGGGAAGAAATTTAGAAAATGATGGGATAAATCCTCTTTGCCTAGAGATTTGAATTTTCTATAAACCAGCCCCAAAGAGAATTATGATTAAAGAATAAAAATACTAGTAAGGGTGTATAAGAACTAGGCGTGGAAATTTAAAACAAAGGGAAGTCAAAATCATTACAGCCTTTTTTCAACCAACTAGAAGCCCACTAATATTGAATCAACACTTTGCTTGATGATAGATTTGGATTATTGGGCCATACAAGAAGAAGTTCGTGAACTTCATTTGTTAATGAAATAATTCTATTGGCCACCGCCCGGCGAATACATCCAAGGCCAAAAGCAGGTCAAATGTTGTGTGTAACAAGTGGAGTGTTCAAAAATATAATGAAGTGACTCAGGAGGTAGTCCAGTTAGAAATAAAGGCAAGCTTAGATTAGTTGTTAAGGGTTTATTCAAATTTGTAAGGAATTGATTTTGGAGGAAGACCTTTTGCTCCCTCAATTGCAGCAGGAACGTTTGGAAGCCACTTAGTGGTATTTTGACTTGTCCCTTGTTTGTTTTGTAAGGGTCTCTCTCACAATTGTTTCAAAATGGATGTCAAAAGTGTCTATTTGAATGGGCGTTTATATTCTCATCTTCATTGAATGCCTCGTGTGTGTGACAGTTATAATATAGGCAAGATCTCATTACAGAGCCTTCCATGAGGTTTTTGAACAAATAATACAAACCTTAGCCGCTCACACGTACCCTTTTTAGTTTTTTATCTCAAATAAGAGAGATGTAGTCACTTCCGTCATAATAAGTAAGACTTGACCCTTAATTGACACCATAACCTAGCGCTGGTACTGAGAGGTGTAATCTTATCGCCTCCTCTCACGCTAACAATTCTGCATAAGGCTCATTCGTTTAAAGACAATGTGTTGGATACAACTCTATTCTCTAAAGAAGAGTTTTCGCTGAAATATAGCATAGAGTATCACTCATTTATCGTTTCAACTTGTAACATTCTATGTTGATCTTGATCGCCACGAGTCTACAGTGCGTGTTCGGTACTCTCTATACAGAGATGATACACAAGAGTCTTCTGTAGAAATGAATAGCTTCGTTACTTCACTAAGTCAAAAAGAGAGATCATGTAAGACTAGGTTTTAAAATGAGTCTAATGAGAGATTTAGAAAATTACTTATACTACCCTCGGTTCGATGTGCTAGGTTAATGAACTAATGGTTGGGGCTGGGCACAAAATCTGAAACGGCAACCCAAACAACTTAGATATTTCCCGGTGAGCTATTGTGTACTTTACCTCAAACAGTTACCTCTAAGGATCCGCATCCTCAAGAGAATTAAATGAGGTGGAGTTCCATCGCTAATGCTTAGTGACTCGAGGTCTCACCCGGTAGTTAATACTAACTAGTGCCCTATCAGTTGTCGAAGTACGGCGTGTGAGACGTGAGAACTGAACTCTCGTCTCCACTTCTCACTATCATTAAGGTAAACATCTCTCTAATATCTCTATTATCTTTGTCAATTAGTGCGTGTGGAGACTTCTCAAGCTCGTCAATCCTAGAATCCATGGTAAAGCATAGATGATTGTATTCGCTACACTAGTGGTTTGCTTATGTAAGAACATAGATATAGTCCACACGTTCTGCGTAAGACTCAATTGTAAAGGTGTATTTCCACAATAGACATATGGTTAGAAATTATTGCCGAGCTGAACGTCGGTTATAAAGGCGAGTGTTTTTTCAATTGAGAGAAGCGTCGAGAGTACTCTTAGGAATTGGTATCCTAAGTTACTCTTCATTTGAAAATTATTGGTTATTCAGATTCTGACTTTGCAGGGCTATAGAGTGGATAGGAAAAAGCACTTCTGAACATGTTAATTCATTGGAAATTCATTAGTTTCTTGGTCAGTAGAAAACAAATTCAAGTAGCCCTATCTACTACAGAAGCAGAATACATTGCATAGGAAGTTGTGGGCACAAGTACTTGGTTAAAATAACAGTTGATTGATTAGGATTAACTATAGGCACTATTCTAATTTATTGTGACAATACTAATGCTATTTCATTTCCAAAAATCCTAATTCAACATTCTAGAACCAAACACATTGACATAAGGCATCATTTCATAAGGGATCATGTATCCAAGGGAGAAATTGAACTCACACATGTTTCAACTGAAAATCAACTTGCAGATATTTTTACAAAACCTTTAGCCTTTGATACCTTCAGTACATTAAGAATAAGGCTTGGTGTTATTAATTGAATGCTTAAATAAAAATGTTTTTGCAACATTGATATTTATGTTTTTTAGTTTATTTTTTTTGTTTTTGTGATTTTTTGTGTGTTTTAAATGAGTTTATTTTAGAGTCTGTGTTTTTGTCTTTGTTTTCTATATTTAGAATGTTTTTGGTTGATTTTATTTTAATAATAAATTCAAAAATCCAAAATTTTGTGGAAATCGTCCGGGACGAAATTTTTCGTACTGGACGATGTGTGCGAAATTCATTTTGCGAGAATTCTAACCGTTTGAGAGCAGTTTTTAATTAGTTCGTCTGTACGATCTGATGATCGTCCAGGACGAAAATTTTTTTTCTCTTAAACGTCGAGATGATTGAATGCAGCGGTTGAGTGGATAAGAATGTAATAATTGTGAAGTTCGTCCGTATGAACTTTTTGTTTCGTCCAGACGAACAGACGTCGTTTCATTGTAGGGGACGATTTTCAACTGACATTAAAACGAATTAACTTTGGATCGTCTGTACGAAGTTTTTCTTCTGTACGATCGGTCAGTCAAAAAACATTGTATGAAAGGATGCATCGTAAATTGTTGAGTAATGTAAAAGCTCAATTGATAGATCATTTTGCCACGAAATTGGAGATCGGTGACGTTTGAGTTATTATCGATCTATCAATACGACGTTAATTATTATCCAGGATGACTATTTGTCCAGGACGACGTATGTTTTCTTTAAATATGAAGGCTTTCTAACTTAACAATCACATCTCCAAACTTCACTTTCAATCTCCTTTCGACTTCAAATCGACAATGGCGCTCCTCAAGCAGAGACAAAAGTTGTTGGCAAAGAAACCCCACAGGAATGCCTCTGAAAAACTTCTTGTTAAAAGCAAATGAGGAATCTTTCCTCGTTTGCTCTGCCAAAATAACTCCTCTCGCATTCTGATTCAAAGAGAGATTAACTTCAAGGCAATGCAGCCTTTTTGCTTCCACCCAGTTTGGATTCATTCTCTCTCTCGTCCACCTTTACAATAAACAAGAAACCTTTCTCTATTTCCTAGCCAACATGAGTTTATAATTCGACCACTCCATATAAGTTCTTATATTTTCAAACAAAAAGTTGAAATCACCAAGCACGACATTGGTGCCTTTCTGAACTTAAGAACTGAGGTTATAGAGCCACACCCTTATGAAATGAAAACACTTCAAATGTATGATGTCAATAGGTGATTAGACAAAGTGGCCTAACATATCATGTTGCTAGAGTCTCCGGTATGACCAAAAATGCGCCGAATCATCCAGCATATCCTTCGATCTTCAATCATTCCTAAAGCTGGTGATAGGATCAATATTATCCTCTCTATTTCTGTTCTAACCTTTTTGATTATGGATTGTAAGCCTATCGACGAAGCCCAACTTATCCCTAGACCATCTCTATGGACTTTCAGAATTGGGCATGCAGAAACAGAAGAGAAAAGGAACATCTCATTAGGACACTTAATTACATATATTTTTGGAAAAGAAATACAATTTAGTGCATCTGATGATGAATTTGAAAGAGTCAGTATACTACAATGATGACTTCCTTTAGAGCCATTTTAAGGAGGAAAAAGGAAAAGCACATGCCAGTGTTTCTGAAGAAGAAGAAGAAGAAGGAGAACAACCACCTGCACCTCAATCAAATATAAGAATTTGGTTGAGAAATTTGATAGACCTTGAGACCATTTTGATCAAAGATTTGATCAAATTGATGCTCATTTTTGCAGGCAGCAACAGGACATTGGTAGTATCAAAATGAATTCATAATCAATACTAATGTTATGTTGATGACCTCCTACTTCAACCTTTTTGGTGGTATTCCTCCTCCTCCTCCAGAAAAGAATAGAGAGATGAGATAATTTTGTTGTTTGTTGTACTTGTAGTTTGTTTTAATGTTTGTTGTGTTAGTGTTTATTTTAGTATTTGTTTTAGTTATGTTTGTTTATGTTTGTTTTTTTTGTTGTTATTTTGATATTATGAAATGATCATGTAATCTTTCTCATTAATATCAATACATGTCGTAGTTGATTTAATTTTGGTTGTTTTTTGAAATGGTTATTTTTTTATGAATTCATTAGTCTTATTTAATCTTAATTGTGCTTAAATTAGATTGTAATTTGAGATTAATTACATTAGAAAATCTAGTTTTCTAAATTTAAAAGTTGTTATATAACTTGTTATAATTAGAACTTTAAATTCATGTCTATTCATTTAGACTACATAAAATTAATATTATTATTGCAATTTAGATGTTTTCTTATTTTGTATTCTTGCTCAAATGATATTTATTGCACTTAGAAAAATTTGAAATTTTATATTATTGATTTTTGGAAAGAATTGGTTTCAATTACTCTTGAAAATTGTAACAAAGAGTACAAAAATCAAAGGAATGCACAAAAGATCGCAAATATGAAAAAGAGGCACAAAATTAGCCCAATGTCAAAAGATGCACAAAATGTGCCCAAAAAATTTGAAAAAGATGCGCAAAAGTGCCACATGTGGTAATTCCTTCTTTTCTAAATTTTTCAATCTTTTAATTCAAAATTGATCTTATGTTCTTTATATCTATTGAACTTTGAAATATAGAATTTTTATGCATCTCCTGTTAATGATTTTATATTCAAGTGTCTAAATTGAATCATATTTTTTGATAAATTCTTCTTACTTACAATGTTATTATCACTTCTTTAAATTCTATGAATTTCTATGATTTACCTAATGTCATTAGTTTTAGATTGCATACCTTATACCAATCACCATTTAGATTAAATTTTCAATGAATTTCATATAATTACTTACTTTCTCGTCTATTTCTTCTTCACTTTTTGTTGTTGTCAAAAAGGGAGAATTATAGTGTTGTATGTTTTATTATTCGTATGTTTGTTTTGCATTTGTTTGCATTTTGATTTTGTGTTTGACTTTGTATTTTTTGGCTTGTGTTATTTTGTTAAAATTTTTTGAAAAATAAAATAAATAAAAAATTGTGTTCTTTATACCTCTTTATTTTCATGTATTCATCAATTCAGGGGGAGTTTAGGAATTTGTTTAAATTGAAATCATACAAACAATAATTGTTTTTGCCATCATTAAAAAAGGGGAGATTGTTAAGATAGTTGTTATTTGCATGCTTTATATTTTTTGCAACTTGTATAGTTTTTGTTGATTCCAAACTTTATTGTTTAAATGTGTAGTTATCTCCTAACAATTTTAGAAGATTTGTATTTGCTCTAGTGTGTACTAACATTTCA
Source organism: Dendrobium catenatum (assembly GCF_001605985.2). NCBI lineage: Eukaryota > Viridiplantae > Streptophyta > Magnoliopsida > Asparagales > Orchidaceae > Dendrobium > Dendrobium catenatum. The sequence continues at coordinate 53,502 of NW_021318864.1, forward strand.
GGAAAATTGAACTCCAGACCACAAGTTTTCAAATCAAATTCAGCATGAGATACTTTGTGAAATTGAATCTTGTACTTTTCTTTGAAATAAAATTGAAAAGGGAGTGATTGTAATTTGAGTGAATAAAAACATACACACACATAAGGAGATCATATAAAATTTATACTGATGTACGGGACGATATCCGTTCGTAGGGACGATCAGACAGATATCTCCTATGAGCACATGGAACGAATAGGACTTTGCTTAAAAATTCTTTTCAAAGTCCTATTCATACCAGGACAAATTAATTATCGTCCAGGACGATCTGGCCTCTTGTAAAAATTTTTGTCTCTGTACGAAATAAAGTTATCGTACATATGATTGATCCTCTGTAAACATTTTCTTCCGACGAAATTAAAAAATCGTCCAGGACGATCTCTTCTCTGTAAAAATTTTGTCCAGACGAATCATTTTCGTCCAAACGATTAACCGACTTAGAACATTTTTCAAGCAGTTTCTAGAACCGACCTAGTAATAATCGTTCGTACCGGACAAACTAAGTTCGTACGGGACGATCAGAGTACGAAGAAATTTCGTACACATATACAAATATGGTTGTTTCAAATCGTTAAGTAAAATCGTCCAACGATCCACGATTCGTACGGGACTGATCCACTGCGTCAGAATTGAAAACTTGCTGTTTTGGGCGGTTTTATTATCTTTTTATAAATAGTCCAAATTGGACCTGCCACACCAATCTTTTTGTCATTTGATCTTTGTGCCTCTTGAGAGAATAGCCAAGGAGAGAGTGGAAGAGTGCATTCAAGGGAGGAACCCTACCACTGAGGCGTGAAGGGCTTCACTTGGAGTTCAAAGGTAAGAATCTCTTACTCTAGTGAACTTGGGATTACTTCACATTTTCCTTCTTCCTTATAGATTGCTTGTGAGAGATCTATCAAGGAGATACGGTTCTCTTGCTACACTTGGAGAGATTGGAGACAGACGAAGGTATTCTGCCTTACACTTGAAGAGTGTGAAATAGCAAAGGGGTTCGCTGGCCTACACTTGGAGAGTATGAATAGCCGAAGGGTTCTTTGCCACACTAGGAGATGTAAAAGGATGACGGTTCTCTTGCCAATACTGGGGATTGTGTAAGAAGGCGACGGTTCTCGCCGCATCCGGGGAGTGGTGAAAAGAGTGTGTTGTAAGGGCTTCTCCGCCTTGCTAAGGGTGCAAAAGGATAGTCACTATTTGTATTAGTGCAATACTCAGAGGGTGCCTCTGGGGAGTGGATGTAGGTCTGGTTTTAGACTGAACCACTATAAATCTGGTGTCATTTACTTTTCTGTTTTTATATTTCCGCATTTTAATTTTAGTCTTAAAAACTCTGCGGTTGAAAAACGTTTTATACAAAAACTTAGAAAAAATATTTTCATTTCGGTTCAACATTATTTTAAAAAAGAGGGTTTAAATTTTTTTTTAAACTACCAATTCACCCCCCTCTTGGTAGCCTTGGGACATTAACTTAGGCTTAACAACCTAATTACTAGACTCAACAATCGTCTGGGTCAATTCTGTGATCGGCCAGGCCGATGTGATCATATCAATCAGTCTCAATTGCTTTCAATAATTGCCAGTTTAATTTAGGCATAATTGTGTTGTATCATCCAGGCCGATATGGATATCGTTCTGGCTGATAATTTAAAATAAATAATACATAAATTGATCATGGCAGCTGATTCTTCCTAATTTGAGCATATCATCCTGGTCGATACAAGTATCATCCAGGATGAATTGCTTAATGATGGCTGCTTAACCAGGATGCCCTAACTAGGGTTTCTATTTTTAGTTGAATCGTCTTGACCGATATCAACATCGTCCAGGCCAATGTACTGAAAATAGAAAAAACTCAGAAAACCCCTCAAGTGTGTGTGTGCAAGGTAACTTAGCAGCAGGAACCACTTTTATAATTGACTCAAGATATGAAAAATACAGACTTGACTCAACCAAAATCTACCCGATCTTGAGCTGGCTTGAGTTTCATTCAATCTTGTGGACCTAAAAAATTTGTAGGTAAAGCAGTCGTAGGAAATCATGAATGTTTGCTATCATCAAAAGTTTAATCCATTAACTCATATTTGCAACAATCTCCCCCTTTTTGATGATGGCAAACACAAGCAGAGAATTCCAAGCAGTTATAGTAATTCAGTAAAAACAATGTGATGAAAGATACATTAAACTACTCCCCCTTTTGACATCACAAAAAGGAGGGAAACACAACAAAATAGAAATAAAAAAACATAATTAAAACAAAACATATGAAAAATAAACTACAAAAATACAAACTAAAAAAATGAGGGATCCTGATCATCAGACGGAGGTGGTGCTGGTGGTGGATGTTGAAAGTGATTGGAGAGCGTAGCAAACTGTGCCCAAAACCAGACCATGTCCTGGTCATGCTGCTATTGCTGGTATATAACGTAGGTATCTAAATGGGTCTCAAACTGATCAAATCTCTCCACCAACTGATCCAGCTGAGAGTGCTGGTAGAGAGCAACAAGTTCAGGAATAGAAGCAGGAGCGGGAGCCACCTCCTCCTCTGCCCTCTAAGCTTCCTCATCCCCTGGGTGGAGACAAGTATTGTGAAGGGAATTGAAGGAATTGTTTGAGTAGAAAGGTGGCGAATGGTTAGGAGGAGCAGGATATTGAAGGTTGTATTTGGATTCTAGAACATATGCAATGATGTGTCCTAGAGCAAGATTGGGCATTCTTTTATCACCTGGATCTCGAATGGTAGTCAAATGCTCAATGTAGCAAAAGATCAGGTATGTGGCATTGTATTCTCTATGGGCCAGAATACAAAATGTAGTGAGTGAGAGAAGTGGAGTTATATGGACCCAGTCACCATCTTTTGGAATAACATAAGTGCGAAGGACATGCTGGATTGTCCTAGCATCTTTGAGTAAAGAGCTAGTCTCTCCAACATAAAAGTGTGCGTTGGTCTGCGAAGAAAGTGATTTGCAGTGGACCAGTCAAAGTTAGGATCAGAGACAATGGTATGCAGCTTATCCCCAATGGTGGACAACTGTAACAGTTTAGCATAATCCTGATATGTGATCTCACCAGGACGTCGATTCACATAAGAGGTGAGAGTAGTGTAGGAAGAATTTACGCGGAGGTTTGCATAGAATTCAAAAAGAAGTTCAGAACTAAAGGGGACTGCGAGAGTGAGAATAAAGTAAAGAGAAGTGTGGGTGAAAAGATCCAGTACCGAATAGGAGAGATAGGCTGGATTAATTGTGTGGGAGAGAGTAATGCCACACTCTTTGTAACGATGGTAGGCAGCTTGATCATCTGCCTCCCAAAAATGAGGGTCCAGCATGCCCCTTGAGGAGCTGCCAAACATTTGACGAGCATGATTTCTTCCATCCATAAGAAAATAGGAAGTAAACAAGGAGGAGAAGAGTTTTGAAGTGAGAAACATTGGTTGGATGGCTCTGAATTTAAAGTAACGGTCGGATCGTCCAGGTCAATCGCAGGATCGTCCAGGATGATCCGTTGTAATTATTGTGAACTAGCCGATTGGTCAAAAAGGCGGTCCAATCGTCCGGGCCCATCAGATATTGGGCGGGACGATTAGACACAAATGATCGTCCCGAGGAGTGAGGCCAGATGACCGTTGAAAAAGCAGATCGTCCAGGCCGATGCACAATAATGGATTGTACCAACCAAATTTAAGACATTTTAAATCATTGCTACATGTATCGTCCTGGACGAACAGTGGATCGTCTAGGATGATTGTTCAAAAATGGATCATCCCGGACAATTTTAAAGATTTTAAACGTACTGACACGTGTATCATCCAGGACGAACAGGTGTATCGGACGAGATAATAACCAATAAATGCATCATCCAGGATGAAAAATGTATTGGCCAGGACGATCAAGATGATTGTAGCAGAGATTGATCATATCATCCAGGACGATAAAGGATCGTCCAGGACGATTAGAGCAAAAAGTCAGAAAATTTAGCAGATGGAGTTTTTTGATGCACGAAAAGCCGATCGCCTAGGACGATATAAACATTGGCCAGGACGATGTGACAAAAATTTTTAGATCAAAGGAGGGATGAAGATTATCAGAGAAGGCCCAAAAAAAATAAAAAATAACAACGATAAAATAAAAGCAAAAAAGTTTTTTATTTAATCAAGGCATGAACATGATATAGTGTCCATGTGATTGATTTTAAAAATTTGTAAGCTAATGAGTTAACACCTTCAAAAATCCAAAAAATGGTAAAATATCCAATTATGGTAACCCTATGCTCGGACTTCTTTTAGGGAAAAATCTTCTTTTGAAATCAAAAGGCCTAACTTAGAAAAATATTTGGATAAGAAAAAGATATCCAATCAAGGATTAGTTTCAAAAAAATATCTTAAAGAATAATATATCAAAGTTTTTTGTTACAATCATGAAATTTAAAATCAAGTCTTTGAAAATCTTAAGTGATACATGAATTCTTCTAAGTTTTAAGAGTTGGAGGAAAGGAAGATAGATTGCTTTTTGATGGGCTCATTTTATGCCTCTTGTCCATTGAATGGCGCACATTGCGCATCTTTTGATTATATATATATATATATATATATATATCAATTTGGCGTCATTGCGCATATTTTGTTTTTGGCATCATTGGTCATTTTTTATTAATATTAATTTTGCAAGCTAGATTCTTTTCCAAAAATAATTAAAAATTTTTAGTTGTGAGTATATCTTCTAGATATTAGAGAAGAAAAACTCACTCTCTAATATAGGAAAGAAAGATCTACAAAACAAAATAAAAAATCTTGTGAGAGATTCATTGATAGGATAACGAGAAATCATGAAGTAACAAAAAAAAATTTGATTATTATAGTATAAAATAGATTACTGTAGCAAGGTAGAAAAGATCTCAATTGCAAAATCTAGTTGTTAATTTGAGATAAACTTTTGGTTAGAAAAAAATTTTTACCACCAAAATAGGTTAGAGAAAGAGACACAATCACGATATTTTTACCCTTTAACAGATTAAGAGATGTAAAATATTAACTCCATATTTTCAACAAAAAAAAAACAAGGCATAAGATATCAATTCAGAGATGATTTGAAAAAGAAAAAAAAAAGAAAGGCATATGAAAATTAAAATACCAAAAGCAAAATAAAAACTAACTAACTACAAATAAAAAACAAGATCAGTTGAAATCAAGTTCATGCATTAATATCAATCACACCCAATCTGGTCCTTAAATTACTAAAAGTGTCGAAGGCCAGTGGTTTAGTAAATATGTCAGCTAGTTGATTCTCAGTCGCCACATGATGCAAGTCAATGTCTCCCTTAGTCACATGGTCTCTAATAAAGTGATGCCTGATGTCAATATGATTAGTCCGTAAATGTTGGATAGGATTCTTAGAAATGCAGATGGCACTAGCGTTGTCACAAAGAATAGAGATGGTGCCTACAAGTAATCCTAAATCCAGTATTTGCTATTTTAACCAAAGGACTTGGGCCACACAACTTCCTAAAGCAATGTACTCAGTTTCAGCAGCGGAAAGAGCAACAGAGTTTTGCTTTCTACTAGACCAGGAGACTAAAGACTGTCCTATGAATTGACAAGTTCCAGAACTACTTTTTCTATCCACTTTAGATCCTGCAATTTCAGAATAAGAAAATTCAATAATTTCAAAAGAAGTGTTGTGTCTAGAGTACCAGATTCCTAAGTTTTATGTCCCTAAAAAGTATGTAAGAATTCTCTTAATTGCAGTCAGGTGGGATTCCTTAGGGTCAACTTGAAATCTAGAATAAACATAAACACTAAATATTATATCAGGTCGGCTAGCAGTCAGGTAAAGTAAAGATCCAATCATCCCCCTGTACTTCTTCTGATCAACTGATTTTTCATTTGGGTCCTTGTCTAATTGAATTCCTGAGGTTATGAGAGTATTAATTGGCTTGGCTTTATCCATTTCATATTTATTCAAGATATCATTTATGTACTTTGTTTGACTAAAAAAGTTTCATCATCTAATTGCCTAATACTAAACCCCAAAAAGTAGGACAATTCTCCCATCATACTCATCACAAACTCATTACTCATTATTTTAGAAAAATCATCACATAGCCTTTTATCAGAAGATCTAAAAATTCTATCATCGACATAGATCTGAACAATGAGTAAATCATCTCCTACTTTTCTAAGGAAAAGGGTGGTGTCTACACTCTCCTTAGCAAACTCCCTTTCTAGTAAGAATGTGCTAAGCCTATCATACCAAGCTCTGGGTGCCAACTTTAATTCATATAAGGCCTATTTTAATTTGAAATTATGATTTGAAAATCGGGAACTCTCAAAACTATGGGGTTGTTCTACAAACACATCATCTTTTATTTTTCCATTTAAAAAGGCACTCTTAACGTCCATTTGGAAAGCTTAAATCCCATATAACAGGCAAATGCTAATAGCACTCTAATGGCTTCCAATCTAGCTACAGGGGCAAAAGTCTCATCAAAATCTATCCCTTCTATTTGGTTATACCCCTTAGCCAATAATCTTGCCTTATTCCTAACCACAACTCCAGAATCATTCACCTTTTTCTTAAAGATCCACTTGGTTCCAACTACACTTTGTCCCTTAGGTCTTTTTACATGCTCCCAAACATCATTTCTAAAAACTAGTTCAACTCCTCCTGCATGGCTAAGATCCAAAACTCATCAGTAAGGGCTTGGTTTATGTTGGTGGGTTCAGTCATTGAGATAAAGGCATAGTGGTTCAATTCCTTCCTAAGTCCATGTCTAGTCCTAATCCATCAGAAGGGTATCCTAAAATCATATCTTTAGGGTGACTCAAAGAGTATCTCCAATCTCTAGGAAAGGTGTGTGAAGGTTCAACCCTGTCCTCTAGATCTACATTTTCCACTCCTTGGGTAACCTCTCCTACTCCTTTAGTGTTCTGGTTCTCTACCCCCTTATTCAAGTTTTTTAATGCAGTGGCAATCTCTCCATCATCACCATCCTCAACTCTAGGGTTTCTAGGATCAAACTCATCAAACACTACATTTATAGTCTCTTCCACCATTAAAAACATCTTGTTAAACACCCTAAAGGACTTCCTAACACTAGAATATCCTAAGACCACTCTATCAGATTTTGGGTCAAATTTTTCTAAGTGAGACTTCCCATTATTGTGAATGAAAACCTTACAACCAAAGACATGAAGGTGGGAAATATTGGGTGTCATATCCTTAAAAATCTCATAGGGTGTCTCATCTAATTTGGCTCTAACATTCACCCTATTCAACACATAACAAGATGTATTAATTACTTCAGCACAAAAGTATTTTGGAAGTGAATACTCAGCAAGCATGGCTCTAGCGGCTTCCACTAAGGTTCGGTTCTTCCTTTCAACTACCCTGTTCTGTTGAGGGGTCCCTAGGAGCTGAGAAGTTGTGGCTAATCCCTTTGTCCTCACAAAAATCTCTAAATCTCTCATTTTCAAACTCTCCCCTATGATCACTATGGAAGGTCAAGATCTCACAACCTAGCTTTTTCTGAATCTACGTGAATAAAACTCTAAACTCTTCAAATGACTCATTTTTGTGTGACAGAATTCTAATCCAAGTAAACCTTGAGTTGTCATCGACAATCATAAAACCATAGACTTTCCCTCCTAAACTAACAGTGCTAACGGGTCCAAACAAATCCATGTGAGGGAAAACTAAAGGTCTAGAGGTGCTAATGTCCTTAATGGAGTGAAAAGTGGAGTGGATTTACTTTCCTAATTGGCAGGCATCACAAAGGTGGTCTTTTGAAAACTTAAGCTTGGGGACACCTCTAACTTGGTCTTTTTGGGTCACTTTCTCAAGGGTTTTCATACTGGCATGACATAATCTCCTGTGCCACAACCATGAATCATCAATAGCAGTTTTTAAGCAAAATGAAGTAGCACATTCAATATTATTTAAATCAAGCATGTAAATATTGTTGATCCGCTTTCCCTGCAAAATATTATTATTATTTAAGCTCATAATGCATGAATTTGCAAAAAAAATTTATGATGAAGCCCTTGTCGTAAAGCTAACTGATGCTGAGCGAGTTGTATTTTAGTCAATCTACAAGCAAACCATTTTCAATCAGAAGATTCTTGGAATTATAATTTATACCTGCTCCTACCACCTTCCTGGTGGTGTTGTCTCCAAGTGTCACCTTGCCTCCTGTCTTGGTCTCCAGCACTATGAATTGATTGGCATCGCCAGTCATATGTTGAGAGCATCCGTTGTCTTGGTACCACATGCTCTCACGATGCCTTTTGTTAAAGCTTGCCTATAAAATTATCAAATGCTAGATTTAATAACCCCAACATATTTGTGTTCCTTCTTATGGAAAGTAGAATGCAATGCATGCTATGGATCATGTAACTTGGTTTTCCAAACCCAATGTGGGCTATGGTGAATGGTGCAAGTGTGTGCTATGTATCCTAGCATGACACATGAAAAACATCTAACTTCAAGAAAAGGATGCACTGCTCTACTCCTATGGTGATGCTTTTTATGCGATGTATGGAATGAAGATTTTTTATTTTCAAAGGTTTTTAAAATTTCTAATTTTTTATATTCTTTTTCTAACTCAGAATGGGACAATTTTAAAAAATCATGAGAATCAGATAACTGAGCATGTTTTTTATTTAATGCATCAAACTCATCATGTAAAGCCATGTGATTTGAATCAATTGTTGAATGATCTTTGAGAAGATTTTCATGCTCTTTTGTAAATTAAAAAATTCTAATTTCAACCTAGCATGAGTTTTCTTAAGTTTCCTATGATGCAAGTATTTTTTAGAAACTTCAAGGAGTTGCTCATAGATTAGTTCACATACCTCTTTTTGGTCACTTTGACCAAGATTATAGTCCACCAATAAGAACAAGTTTGTTGTCTCCTCCTCAGGTTCAATTTTAGAGGAATCTGATGTAGAGGCCGCCCAGAATTCCTTTTGGAATCGCTTCTTGCTCTTGTCTTTTTTGAGGTTTGGTTTCTCCTCACCCTTCTCGTTACTTGGGTGAGCCTTAAGCGTAGGACAATCATCTTTAACAAGCTCAGGCTTCTGCATTCAAAGTAAATTATTTCATTAGAATTCTTAAAATTTTACTACCATTACCTTTATTCAACTTTTGATGATTCTTGTGCTTCTTTCTTAGAAAGCTCTTAAATTGCCTTGTGATTAAAGCAACATCATCACTTTCAGACCTGAAAGAATCAGTGACCGAATCATACACCTTAAGTGCCACCATTTTCTCTTTCTTCCTTTCACATGCATCAAGATTTCCTTGGTTCACCCCTTGCTCGTAAGCAATGAGTGAGCCAAGTAAGTTATCGATCGAATATGTATTTAAATCTTTAGATTCAGATATTGCAGTAACTTTTGCATCAAAAGAAGAAGGAAAACATCTTAAAATTTTGTTTACTTTTTGATAGTTAGAAAGTTCTCTTCCTAAAGCATGCAATGAAGTAACAATATAAGAAAACCTTGTATACATTTCAGAAATCAATTCAGAAGGTTTCATACAAAAAAGTTCGTAATCATGCAAGAAAATATTCAAACGTGAATGCTTGACTTCATTAGTACCTTCATAGGTGATACATAATTTACACCAAATTTTTTTACCAGTAGTGCAAGTGGAAACACGCATGTAATCTTCCGATTTTTAAGCATAGAAAAAATAGTTCAAATATTTTGCATTTAATTGTGCTAAATCCCTATCATCTAGAGTCCATTTAGTAAAAGGAAGTGGAACAGTAACGCCATTCAATTTTCCAGTTGGAGATGTATAACCATCCTTAACAAGCATCCACATGAGATAATCAATTGATTGCAAAAATATAGACATGCAAGTTTTCTAAAAATCCAAAGAGATATTATGAAACAAAGGTGGTCGGGTAATAGAATACCCTTCTGCAGTATTACGATTTTCGTTGTTAGCCATGAATCAAAATTCAAAAAGTTTTCAAACTTAGTTTTTATGAATCCCGCTCTGATACCACTTGAAAGGTTTTTAGGGATGTTAAACTCTTAAGAACTAGCCCAAGGCTAACCAAGAGGGGGGGTGAATTGATATTTTAAAAAAAAATTCTTTAGGTAAAGCACAAAAAAACTTTAAAACCAAATCGCCATAGAAATCAAGGTGCAGAAAAATAAATGCGAAAGTAAAACAAAGAAAGATCACACCGGATTTATAGTGGTTTGGTTAATCCTTGACCTAAGTCCACTCCTCGAAGGCACCCTCCGAGTATTGCACTAATTAAGTGTCTCTCCTTTAGCTCCCACAGCTAGGTGGAGAAGCCTTTACTACAGACTCTTTTTCACCAACCCCGATGCAGTAGAGAACCGACTCATTTGCTTCCTCCTGAAGCAGGAAGAGAACCCAGACCTTTGCTGAAGTAGACCTCCAAATAACCTCCTAGGGAAGAAGGAAGAAGAACAGAGATGACTACTTAGAACCTTGCTTGGAGCAACCTTTGTGAACCCTCTCACAATCTTCCCCTCACAAGTTCCTCTCTCTCTCTCTCTCTCCCTCTCCCGAGGCTCTCTCAGGTCAAGACAGCAGAACTCAAGGTCTTAAGCATGAAAAAATTCAGGTCCTTTAAATAGAATTTCAAGAACTGACTTTATCGTCCAGGCCGATATCAATATCGTCCTGGCCGATATCAATATCGTCCTGGCCGATCTGAACAAAATAAGCTCAATCAGCTTGGACAATTCTGGACAATCAGAAGAAAATTTATTATATCGTCCAGGTCGATACAATATTGTGCTGGCCGATTAGCTCAAATCTGAGTATAATCATCCTGAACATCACCCTGAATAGATGCTGGCCTATGTCAATCTTCCATGACATCGTCCCGGTCGATTCTGCGATCGGCCAAGCCAATATGATCGTATCAATCAGCCTTAATTGCTATCCATAATTGCAAAGTTTAATTTAGGCATAATATTGCTGTATCATTTAGGCCGATATGGATATCATCCAAATCGATAATGTAAAATAAAGAATACATAAATTGATCATGGCGGCTGATTCTTTTTTATTTGAGCCTATCGTCCTTGCTGATATAAGTATAATCCAGAATGATTTGCTTAATTATGGCTGTTTAACCAGGATGCCCTAATTAGGGTTTCTATTTTTAATTAAATCATTTTGGCAGATATGATTATCGTCAATGCCGATGTACTCAAAATAGAAAAAACTCAGAAAACCCCTTAAGTGTGTGTGTGCAAGGTTACTTAGCATCATGAAGCACTTTTATAATTGACTCAAGAAAGGAAAAATATAGATTTGACTCAAACTAAATCTACCCGATTTTGAGCTTGCTTGAGTTGCATTGGATCTTGTGGACCTGAAAAGTTAGTAGGCAAAATAGTCATAGGAAATCATGAATGTTTCTATAATCAAAAGACTTATCCATAAACTCAGATTTTCAACAAGATGAATAAAACTCCTTAAGAACTACTTAAGGGTCATACACCAAATCTTTCACACTTACATGTCTTTGGGTGTAAGTGCTTCAATATGATTAATGGCAAACTACCCTTAGAAAAATTTGATCCCAAGTCTGATGAGGGTGTCTTCTTAGGTTATTCATTTGTAGGTAAGGCCTTCATAATATTTAATAAGAGAACCCAAGTAGTAGAAGAGTCCACCCATATAGTATTTGACGAATCAGACAAGCCCTCTATATCTAAAATTGAAGATGATGAAATAGAGGCAATTCAAGGAGTAGAGACTATGACCTTAGGAAAAAGGGTAGAACCTCAGGAAGATTTTCCTAGAGAATGGAGTTATTCTTCTAGTCTTCCTAAATAATTAATTTTAGGAGACCCTTCAGAAGGTGTAAGAACTAGGCATGGATTTAGGAAAGAGGTTAGTCATTCAACATTCATTTCCATGATAGAAACTACAAGTATAGATCAAGCCTTAGGAGATGAATTATATATTCTAGTAATACAAGAAGAGCTGAACCAATTCACAAGAAATGATGTTTGGGAGTTAGTCAAGAGACCTAAAGAATAGAGTTTTGTTGGAACAAAATGGGTCTTCAAAAATAAGGTGAATGATTCAGGAACAATAATAAGAAATAAAGTCAGATTAGTAGCTAAGGGGTACAACCAAATTAAGGGAAAAGACTTTGAAGAAATCTTTGTCCCTATTGCTAGACTAGAAGCCATAAGAGTGCTCTTAGCTTTTGCTTGCTCCAAGAACTTCAAACTATATCAAATGGATGTAAAGATAGCTTTTCTAAACGGGGTAATTAAGGAAGATGTCTACATTGAGCAATCCCCAAATTTGAAAGTTCACAATTTCCAAACCATGTATTCAAATTAAGAAAGGTACTTTAGGGATGAAAGCAAGCACCTAGAGCCTGGTATGAAAGACTTAGCTCATTCTTACAAAATAGAGGATTTGTAAAGGGTAGTGTGGACACTACACTCATTTTACAAAAAAATTAAAGAAGAAATTCTCATTGTTTAAATTTATGTGGATGACATCATATTTGGATCTTCAGATAAAAATTTGAGTGATAAATTCTAAAAAATTATGAGTAATGAGTTTGAAATGAGCATGATGGGAGAACTTAACTATTTTCTTGGCTTTAGTGTGAAACAAATGGATAATGGAACATTCCTTACCCAAATGAAATACATTAAGGATGTTTTGAAAAAAAAATTAAATTGATAGTGATAAGCCCATGAACACTCCATTGAGCTCAACAATTCAATTAGACAAAGATCCAAATGGAAAATCAGTAGACAAGAAAAAATATAAAGGAATGATTGGATCTCTCCTTTACCTGACTGCCACTAGACCGGATATAATATTTAGTGTGTGCCTCTGTGCCCATTTTCAAGCTGATCCTAAAGAGTCTCACCTAACTGCGGTCAAGAGAATCCTTAGATATATACTAGGCACCCCGAACTTAGGAATTTGGTATCCTAGGCACCGTAATTCCTTTGAAATCTTAAGGTACTCAGATTCTAATTTTGCAGGATGTAAGATAGATAAAAAAGTACGTCTGGTACCTGCCAATTCATAGGACAATCTTTAGTTTCTTGGTCCAGTTGGAAGAAAAACTCAGTAGCCCTCTCCACAGTCGAGGCCGAGTATATTGTAGTAGAATGTTGTGTTGCATAAGTACTATGGTTAAAGCAACAAATTTTTGATCTTGGATTACCTATAGGAACCATCTCAATCATGTGCGACGACATAAGTGTAATATGCATCTCTAAAAATCTAATTCAATTTTCTCGAACAAAACATATCGACATTAGACACCACTTCATAAGAGATCATATTGCTAAAGGAGAAATAGAATTGCATCACATTGCTATAGGAGATCAATTGGCAGACATATTAACAAAACCACTAGCATTCGACACCTTTAGAACCTTGAGGACTAGACTAGGTGTCATAAACATTAATGCATACAACAACAACAACAACAATCCTTTATCCCACTACGTGGTGTTAGCTACATGAATCCTTTTCCTCCATTGTGTCCTATTAAAAGTTAAATTCTCATTTAAATCTAATAAAGAAAGGTCATTCCTTATATTTTCTAACCAAGTTTTTTTAGGTCTACCCCTACCTTTTTTAACATAAGTCAAATCTAATACTTCTACTCTCCTAACCAGGTCATCGGAAGGCCGTCGTTTTATGTGACCAAACCATCTAAGGCGACACTATCTAATCTTATTTTCTACTAGAGCAACTCCAACCTTTTCAAGTATATGCTCATTTTGAATCCTATCTCTAAGGGTAAAACCACTCATCCACCTGAGCATTCTCATCTTTTCCACACTTAACTTAGTATTACGCCTCTCTTTTAATGGCCAACATTCGACACCATAAAGCATTGCAGGTCTCACTACCATCTTATAGAATTTTACCTTAAGTTTGAGGGGTACATTTCTATCACATAACAAGCCTGATGCATTCCTCCACTTCAACCATCCAACTTGAATTCTGCTGATAATATCCCCATCTATTTCACCATCACTCTGAACAATAGATCCAAGATATCTAAAACATGTACTCTTACGATTGACTTGATCGCCCAAAGTCATAATCCCCTCACTAGGTCTATTACAACTAAAATTACACTCCATATATTCTATTTTAGATCTACTTAAGCGAAAACCTTTAGACTCTAAGGTTGACCTCCATAATTCAAGATTACCTTCAACTCTCTCTAGTCTTATGAACAAGAAGAATATCATCAGCAAAAAGAATACACCAAGGTACATCATCTTGCAACTATCTAGTGAGAACATCCATGACTAAAGCAAAAGATCACACAGAACTGGACAACTGACAATTTTCTTATCATATTGTATGATCAGCTGTCACTACTATCATGTCAAACACCAAATTCAATGAGGAAGACTTGATAATTGACTACATTCAAAACATGACCATAATTCGCCTCCCTACCACCCGTAAAACATGAAACATAGCCCTTTGCCAGATTATCGGGTACATTCTTCAAAATAAATATAAGTTAACCTATCCCGGTGAACCCGATAACATTCATATTTTCTATATGGATGCTTCCTTCCGTATCTTATTTCATCGTGGGCCAGAGCTGGATGAACCCGACTATGATGAAGAAGAAGGAGACGCTGTCCCAACAGCAGCTCCTGCTTAACCACGATGGCAAACAGCACCCCGAGTACCTGCACCAGCCTGCCCTCACGATGATTTGGTTGAACGCTTCAATCAACTTAAGAATCGTCTTGACACACACATACAAGAACAACATCAACAACACAATGATGACATGCAGTGGTTTGTGGAACACTTTGCTTCAATTGATCACCATTTTGACACAATCCTTCAATATTTCTAACTACACCCACCTCCACCTCCAAGTGATCAGGATCCTCCTCTTTGAAATGTATATATGTTGTACTTTCATTTTTAGTGTTGTTTGCTCCTCTTTTTGGTGCTGTCAAAAGAGGGAGAAGTTTGTTGTAGTTTTCTTATGCTTATATTTCCTTATGTTTCAATAGAATGCATTTCTTTTCTTTTCTTGTCTATTTCATATTATTTTTTATTAAAAAAAACAAAAAACAAAAAAAATGTATTCAAACTTGCCTATAACAAATATTATTTGACATCATCAAAAAGGGGGAGATTGTTGCAATCCATGACCCATAGTTTGAGCTTTTAATGAAGACAAATAATATCGTCTTAACTTCTATTCATTGAATATCTTTTGATTTCTGCTATTGTCTGTGAGTACTAACATTTTAAAAAGACCACAAGTTACTCAGGACAACATGAAGACTCAAGACTGGGTAGAGTAGGAGTGTGAGTTTAAAACAACATAATTTATTACTTATTTTTATTTTTTCTTTTCTTGAGTCTGGCCACAAACTGTGTGTAAGTCTGAGCAACCATGCACACACAGGGGGAAGAGGGTTTTAAAAGAAAAAAAGATGAAGATTTTTCTCTGTTGATTGTACTGTACGACTTTATATCATACTATACGATCTAATCTGGTAAAATGATTTCCTGTGAATAGATTGTACTGCACGAACAATATCGTATGGTACGATGTGTTACAAATCCAAAACCCTAGCCACCGTATTAGTTTAAGTAAGTTCTATTAGCCGTTCATATTATAAGAAGTAATTTGTATTGTATGATTTATTTTGAATACTTACTTAAATTAACCCGTGTTTAGTAGAGTAAATCAAGGTTTAATCACTAATTGGTACTCGTACTGTATGAACATGTTCGTACTATATGATGAACATAGATGAGTTTTGATCATCCCGGACTTCATCATGGATGATCTCTTATTTTTGCCTAATCATACTGTACAATGTATATCATTCCATATGATGTATAGAGCCGAGTTTTGATCATTCCGGACTTCATTCTGGATGATGACTTGATTTTGTCTATTCATACTATACGAAGTAGGTCGTACCCTATGATGTACACAAACGAGTTTTGATCTCCCGGCTATCGTCCTGTACGAACAGAAGAGTTGATGATCGTACGGTTATGAATCATACTATACGATTATATTTAGAATTTTTTAAACTGTTCGTAAACCTTCGTATCAGGATGAAGCATGTTATACAAATCATATTGTATGATGGTAACGACTACTTTAAAAATTTTAGGGATTTTGGAGCCCGTTTTAAGTATCAAAATAATAATGTTTTTGAGAGAGACAGATAGAGGGGAAGGTGATTAGAGAGAGAATCCTTAGGAGAGAGCTCTTGAGAAGTTTTTGGGGTTTGAGAGAGGAAGGAGAGGGTGAACTTGGTGAGGGAGATCACACGGTTGCTCCATTCTTGCTACATCTTGTTCCTCCTGTGGCCAGAGAAGAACTTATGGGAGGCTCTTTGAGGGGGAGACTCTTCTACATCAGTAACCTCGAAGGCACTCTACCTTCTCAAGGAGGGAGAAAAAATGAGAAGGTACGCTGCCGTCGCCAAGAGGGTGAAAAAGAGCTTGGCACTCCGCCATGTTGGGTTGGTGAAAGTGAGTCTTATGAGGGATTCTTTGCCTTGCCGAGGGGAAAAAAGGAGAACTGTAGTTTATAGTCAAATTCCCGGAGTGGAGGACTTTGGGGAGTGGATGTAGGTCATGGTTTGACCGAACCACTATAAAATTCTGGTGTACTTTTTGCTTATTGATTTTTATTTTTGCTTGCACTTTATTTTCATTATATTTGCTTGGTGATTATTGTGGAAGAAAAAGAATTAAATGTTGCATGTTGAGGTCAATTAATTGCTTTCATATTAGTTAAAGTTTTCTTGTTAAAAATTTAAAAAACACAAAAAATATTAGAACTCTTGCTTAGGATTTTAATTATTGCAACAAATTTTTGTAATTCACCCCCCCCCCCTCTTGGCGATCTAGTAATTTCAATTGGTAACAGAGCCTATTTTCAAATATTCACTACAAAGTCAAATTCCACTAGGTAATAGGTTCAATGGCATGGGTCATAAATATTTGAAGGTTTTGTAATGTTTGGGACTAGATTTAGTTTATGGGGTTAGAGTATTTTAAATGAGCTCAAATTTGAAGGGTTGACACTAGAGACATGTCATATCAACATGGAATTAATAGACCCTGAATCAGATGCCAATTGATTGGGTTTTAAGGTGATGGAAGAATCACATAGAAAGGGCTTTAGGACCTAACTCCTTAACCCAAAGATTTTGAGTTTGGATTGAATTAAGATCTAGATTGATCCTAAGGTCTGGGGACTAGGAAGATCCTAGGATCTAGAGTCCAAGAAAACCTAAGGTCTAGAGGGTCCTAGGGTCTAGAGCTCAGAAAAAGGTCAAAGGTGATCTCATACAAAAATGAGGTCAACAAAGTTCAAGTGATCGGAGTCCATGAAGTTCTCCTAATTGATCGGAGAATCAAAGTTCTAATGGAAGGGAAGAGTAGCGAGCAACTACCAAATGTTCATAAGGTCCAAGTCTTTAACAACAAAGGAGAACTCCAAATCTATAAATTTTAATAGATTCAGCACTAGGAAGCATATTTCCCATAGCTTAAGTCTGATGCCAGAATGGGTGTAAGAGGTCGGATCCAACAAGCCTAAATATGGTCGGATCACTGGCAGCTCCATCTACTCAACATGCCATAAGAAAGGCCGTAGTAGAGGAACCCCCATCTCAATGACCAGTGGACTAAGAGCTATCAAATCCTAGCTCTCCTAATCTGATGAATGCAAGTGACTCAGATTAAAGTCATTTTAATTAGTCAAAGATCATGATACTACTCATATTTAGCACTATCGATTAAATCTGAAACCTATAAATTCTTTAACAAATCCATAAAGTACAAAGCATGGATCAAAGGAACTTTTGTTTAACAAATCGATAAAAACACAAAGGAAAGGATCGAAGAAAATATCCTAAAGTTTGCATAAAGCCTAAGGCTGAACTAAGAGAATTTCATCATCAACAAGTTTGCTATATACAAGGCTATGGACTGATGACTCCTCACTGTTGACCTTGGATAAACATGAAGGGTTTAAGTCACCAACATCTACTCCTTCATCAAGCTCGCTAAAGCTAGAAGCAATGGGCTGAAGGTATAAAATCTCCGATTAAATCGGGGTGACAAATCATGTAATCCTTTACTGAAGTCCACCGCATAAAGCACAACACTTAAGGAACTAGAACCCCAATACTCCAAATGAATATGTGAAGAGTATAAATATTGACTCTAATAGGTGAATGAAATTACAAAAAGATGAACCCAAGATGATATCTACTAGTGTCCCTAAAAATTGTAAGCATTTTAAATATTTATAGGTCAACATCATGATGCGTGCTGAGATCCCCAAATAAATATTAAAAATTTTTTTCCATAATGAAGCTAATGGAGGGAAGAATAGAAGATCCTCCATAAAATTAATGTGACATTAGTAATAAGAATAATTTGAGTAAGATGCAATCAATACAAGATGCAACAAAGTCCCACTGACTAATGAATATGTAAAATTTATATAAATCTCAAATGATATCAATGATATTTAATAAGAATATTACATTTATATATGACTACAATAAAGAAAGATGTTGGGCAATTATAAAAATATTAAAAATTAAAGAAAGAATTGTGCAAAAGAAGAGAATATGGTGATCATGCTACCTACTATCATCAACCTATGAAATAAACTCTAGGGATCTAAGTATTATTACGAATCTGATTTTAGGGAATATAATTTTGAAGATAACAAACATTTTTATTTTTCTATGACTGCCTTGCCTACTAATATTACAAATTGA
Organism: Dendrobium catenatum; assembly: GCF_001605985.2. Lineage (NCBI taxonomy): Eukaryota > Viridiplantae > Streptophyta > Magnoliopsida > Asparagales > Orchidaceae > Dendrobium > Dendrobium catenatum. The sequence goes on from NW_021318864.1 coordinate 72,331, forward strand.
GAATTAAACCAACTTAAAATTAGGTAGATTAGAACTAAGTTAGCTTATAATGTACGTCAAGTGTGTTTTATCTTTTCTTGAGTTCATTGTAACAATGTGGGTCCTGATGCTAAATAACATTACACACACACACTTGTGGGAAAATTTTTAACTATTTTAGAGTTTTCTATTTTCAATCATATCATCTGAGATGATCCTGAATCATCCTGGAAGATCAGTTAAGAATAACAATCCTAATTAGGGCATCCTGGGTAAGGAAGCCTCAATTAAGAAAATCATCCTAGATGATATTATCATCATCTAGGATGATAGAATCAAATAAAAAAGAATCAGCCGCCAAATCCTTTTAGGCATATTTTATTTTAGGACATCATCCTGGATGATGCACTACAATTATGCCTAAATTAATTTGGCAATTATGGAAAGAAATTAAGGTTTAATTACTCAATCATATCATCCTAGACAATCAGTTAACAAACCTTAGTTATTCCTGGACAATCCAAAATGGACCTGGCTCCATCCAAGGCGATATTCTGGCTGATATGTTATGTTTTGTACTAATCATCTTAAACAATCATAAGATCGTCATGGATTATCATGTTATTTTTTCATCATCCAAACATCCATCCAGGGTGATGTTTTGAATGATATGTGTCTTTCTGTACTAATCAACCTGGATGATCAAGTTACTTTTTCAATTGTCCAAACATCCATCCAGGGTGATGGTCTGGATAATATTTGACAAATTGAACTAATTATAAAGGATGATATATTATCATCCTGGATGATCTGAACAAATGAACCTTTTAATAATCCAGACTCTCCCAAATCATCCTAGATGATTGAGCTAAATTTGAATTGATCGTACGGGATGATCGTTCGATTGTCCTAGACGATATTTGACCATTAGTATCAAATAAGGGAAAATTTGGAGCCCTTGTTTAAAAAATCTCTTGTTTTCTTAAGAGGAGATATTTTATTATTGTCCTGAACTAAGAGATCCAAGAGGAGAGGGATAGTAAGGGAGAGTTTGTGAGGGGTTTCACAAAAGTTGCTCCAAGAAAGGATCCGAGTCATCTTCTTCGGTCATCGTCCCTAGTTCCTTGGAGTTTCAAGAGATGTCTACTTCAATAATTGATCGAGGTTCTCTACCTGCTTTAGGAGGAAGCCAAAGGAGTTGGGTTCGCTTCCTACTTCAAGATAAAGCAAAAAGAGTTGGGTTCTCTGCCTGCTTTAGGAGGAAGCAAAAGGAGTTGGGTTCTCTGCCTTATCGGGGTCAGTGGAAAAGAGTTTTTGTATAGGCTTCTCCGCCTTGCTATGGGGGCACAAGGAGAGATACTGAGTTTAGTGAAATAGTCATAGGAGAGGCTCCGAGGAGTGGACCACTATAAAATATGGTGTGTTATTTCTTATTATTTTTCCACATTTAATTTCTGCACTTTAATTTTTGTGTTGATTGTTTGGTTTTGTTTGTGATTTTATTTTGAGAAACTTTTAAATATCAATTCACCCCTGTTGGTTAGCCTTGGGACTAGTTCATAAGTGCCTAACATCCCTAACAAGCTTTTAAGTGGTATCAGAGCGGGATTCATAAAAATGAGTTTTTGAAAACTTTTGAATTTTGATCAATGGCTAACTTTGATAATTATAATACTACAGAAGGGTATTCTAATACCTGACCACCTTTATTTGACAATATTCCTTTTAATTTTTGGAAAACTTACATGTCTATATTTTTATAATTGATTGACAATCATATGTGGATGCTTGTTAAGGATGGTTATTCACCTTTGTCATGTGAAATTAATGGCATTAAAATTGAACTTCTTTTTACTAAATAGAATTTTAATGATAGGGATTTAGTGCAACTGAATGCAAAATGCTTGAACTATTTTTTCTATGTTTTGAAATCTGATGATTACATGCTTATTTCAACTAGTTCTACTGGTAAAGAAATTTGAGATATATTGTGTATTACTTATGAGGGAACTGATGAAGTTAAGCAATATAGGTTAAATATTTTATTGCATGAAAATGAACTTTTTTGTATGAAACCTACTGAATTGATTTCTAACATGTATACTAGGTTTACTCAAATTATCACATCATTGCATGCCTTAGGAAGACAGCTAACTAACTGTGAAAGAGTCATTAAAATTTTGAGATGGTTTCCCTCTTCTTTTGATGTTAAGATTGCTGTAATTACTTAATCTAAGGATTTGAATACTTATTCTATTGATAACTTACTTGGGTTACTCATTGCTTATGAGTAAGGGGTGAACCAAAGACCACTTGATGCAGGTGAGAAGAAGAAGGATAAAACCATGGTGCTAAAAGTTAATGATATGGATGCAAATTATTCTAAGTCTAAAAGCGATGATGTTGTCTTAATCACTAGGCAATTCAAAAGCTTTCTAAAAAAAATTGTAAGCATTACCAGAAGTGGAAAAAAAGGTAAGGATAGCAAAAATTTTAAAAGTTCTTCTGATGTTATTTGTTTTGAATACATGAAGTTTGGACATGTCAAAGTTGACTGCCCTACACTTAAAGATCACTCAAGAAAGGAGAAGGATGAGGAGAAACCCAAGTTCAATAAGGATAAGAAGTGGTTCCAAAAGGCATTCTAGGCGGATTGTGCATTTGACTCCTCTGAGACTGAAGCTGAGGAGGAGACAACAAACTTGTACTTGATGGCCAGTGATCATCTTTGTCAGTTTGACCAAGAAGAGGTATGTGAACTAAGCTATGAACAATTACTGAAAGTTTGTGAGAAAATTTATGCATCATATAGGAAACTTAAGAAATTGCATGCTTGTTTGAAATTGGAATTTTTAAATTTACAGAAAGAGCATGAAGTTTTATGTAAAGATCACACCCAAATTGATAGTAATCACATATCTTTACTTGATCAGTTTGTTGAGTTAAATAAAAAAGCATATTGAATTAACTGGCGTACATGATTCCTTGAAGTCATCTTATGTTGAGCTAGAAAAGGAGTTTAAAAAGTTAAAAAAACTCAAAGCTTTTAAAAATGATAAACAAACTTTACATGCATCGCATAATGTTAAGAAGAATCATCAGCACTGGAGTAGATTAGTAAATCCTTTTCCTAGTGTTAGATGTTTTTAATGTGGCATGCTAGGACACAATTCACACACTTGCACTATTCACCATAATACACATTAGGTGTGAAGACCCAAATTACATAATTCACAACATAACGCACATGCATCACTTTATTCCTTCCATAAGAAGGGACCCAAACCTATTTGGGTTCCTAAATCTGACGTTTGATAATTTTGTAAGCTTGCTATCATAAAAGGCCTCGTGAGAGCATGTGGTACTTGGACAATGGATCCTCACGACATATGACTGGAGATGCCAATCAATTCATTTTGCTAGAGGCCAGGGCTGGAGGTAAGGCCACTCTTGGAGATAATACCACCAGGAAAGTGGTGGGCATAGGTATAATTGAAAACTCCTAGAACCTTTTGATTAAAAATATTTTGCTTGTAGATGGACTGAAACACAACTTGATAAGCATCAATCAGCTGTGCGATAAGGGCTTCATCATAAATCTTTTGGCAAATACATGCATTATTAGCTTGAATAACAATACTATTTTGTAGGGAAAGTGGATCAACAATATTTACATGCCTGATTTAGATAATATTGAATGTGCTACATCATTTTATTTAAAAACTATTACTGATGATTTTTTATTATGGCATAGGAGGTTATGCCATGCCAATATGAAAATTCTTAGAAGAGAGACCTAAAAGGACTTAGTTAGAGGTGTCTTAAAGCTTAAGTTCACCAAAGTCCACATGTGGATGCCTGCCAATTAGGGAAGCAAGTCTAATCCTCTTTTCTTTCCTTTAAGGACATTAGCACCAATAAACCTTTAGAAGTCCTTCATATGGATTTTTTTTTGGATTTATTAGCACTGCCAGCTTAAGGGAAAAAGTCTATGATCTTATGATTGTCGATGACTACTGGAGGTTCACTTAGATTAAATTTTTATCTTAGAATAGTGAGTCTTTTGATGAATTTAAATCCTTCTCCACTTGAATTCAAAAAAATTAGATTGTCAGATCTTGACCATCCATATTGACCATGGGGAGAGTTTAAAAATGAGAGATTTGGAGACTTTCGTAAAGATAAGGGGATTAGCCATAACTTCTCTGCTCCTAAGATCCCTCAGTAGAACGAGATAGATAAAAGGAAGAACTGGACCTTAGTAGAAACCTCTAGAGCCATACTTGCTGAGTATTTACTTCCAAAATACTTTTGGGCTGAAGCGATAAACACATCTTTTTATGTGTTGAATAGGATAAATGTTAGAGCCAAACTTAATAAGACACCCTATGAGATCCTTAAGGGTAGGACACCCAACCTTTTCCACCTCCATGTCTTTGGCTATAAGGGTTTCATTCTTAATAATGGGAAGTCACACATAGAAAAATTTGACCCAAAATGTGATGGAGTGTTCTTAGGATATTTAGGTCTTGGGAAATCCTTTAGGGTTTTTAATAAAAGGATATTCGTGGTGGCAGAGACTACTCATGTAGTGATTAATGAAAATATAATCCTAAGAAGTCAAGATTTGAGGAAGAAGATGGTGTTGGAGAGATTTCTAAAGGAGTTGATATTTTAGAGAAGAGGGTAGAGTCCTAAAACACTAAAGGAGTAGGTGAGATTACCCAAGGAGTAGAGAATGTATATCTAGAGAAAAGGGTTGAACCTACACACACCTTGCCTAGAGATTGGAGATATTCTTTGAGTCATCCTTAAGAATTGATCTTAGGAGACCCTTTTAAAGGTGTTAGAACTAGGCATAGACTTAGGAAGGAAGTGAACCACTCTATGTTAAGAGAGTTGTTATTTGCATGTTTTATCTTCTTGCAACTTGTATAGTTTTGATAATTCTAAATATTATTGTTTTAAGCTTTATTTTCTCTTAACACTTTTTAAAAAAAATTGTTTTTTGCTCTTGTGTGGACTAATATTTCAGGATAATCAAAATCCAGACTAATGAATACTTCAAATCAAAACTCAGCATGAGATAGTTTGTAAATTGAAGTATATAATTTTCATTGTAATTAAGTTTGAGAAAATATGATTTTAATTGAATAAGCTTAGCACACACACAGTTGGGGAGATTCTAAAAAATCACACTGATCGTACGTGACGAACCTTATTCGTATGGGATGATCAAGTCAGTTAATCCCCTCAGAAAAGCAATGGAACAAACAGGAAGTGAAAATTTTTCTAAGTCCTGATCATCTAGACGAATTTTCTATTTCATTCTAGGACGATCTTCTCTGGATTCTCATTTTGTGCTGATAGTCCAGACGATTCATCCTATTCGTCCAAGGAATAAACTCTTGGGAAAATTTTCTTCCAGATGAAATTCTATGTTCTTGCCAGGCTGAAACTCTCAGGAAAATTTTCGTCCAGACGAGATCTTATGTTCATCCCAGGATGAAAATCTCGAGAAAATTTTTGTCCAGATGAAATCATATATTCGTCCCAAGATGAAACTCTCTGGAAATTTTTTGTCCAGATGAACTCCTATTCATCCCAGGACAAATTATTATGTCCCTTGAAATTTTGAGAATGTCCTGTAGTTTGTAGAAACCAACTATTGATATAACAGTTCATCCCAGGATGAACTTAGTTTGTATGAGATGATGATCAAGTATGAAGTCATCTCATCCCAATGCATATAAGGAATCGTACACAACAATTTTACACTGTTCGTACGGGACGATATTACAATCGTACGGGATGTTCCTGTTTGTATTAACTTGAAAATCAATAATTTTTGGATGGTTTTTCGTGTCTTTCATATAAAAGGTCCTTTGTAAACTACCACTTAATCTTTTTGCCTATTGATCATCATGTCAACTGAAGGGAGAGTCAAGGAGAGAGTGTGAGAGAGTGTTTGAAGGAGGGTTCCTACTACTGGAGCACAAAGGATTCACTTGGTACTCAAAGGTAAGAATATGCACTTGTGATTTATGATTACTCCACTCTTTTCTCTTGTCCTTCTAGATTTCTTATGAGAAGATCTGTGAAGGAGATCTAGTTCTCTGCCGACACTTGGTGAGTGTGAAAGGTCGAAGGGTTCTCTATCTACACTTGGAGAGTGTGAACAGCCGAAGGGTTCTCTACCCACACTTAGAGAGTGTGAAAGGACGAAGGGTTCTCTAGCTACACTTGGAGAGTGTGAATAGCTGAAGGGTTCTCTGCCCACACTTAGAGAGTGTGAAAGGACGAAGGGTTCTCTTCCTACACCGAAAGAGTGTGGAAGAACAGACGGTTCTCTGCCGCACCGGGTAGTGGTGGAAGAGAGTTTTGTAAAGGCTTCTCCGCCTTGCTGTGGGTGCAAAAGGAGAGTAACTAGTGGTATTAGTGCAATACTCGGAGGGTGCCTCCGAGGAGTGGATATAAGTCGTGTTTGACCGAACCACAATGAAACGTGTGTCTTTTATTTTTTCCGCTGCTTTTGTTTTTAATGTTTTAACTTGTGGTTGAAAAACATTTTCTATAAAATTCACTAAAGTTATTTTCGGTACAAAATTTTTAAAAGATGGATAAATTTTTAATTACCAATTCCCCCCCTCTAGGTTAACCACTGGGACATAAGCTTTGGTTTAACAACCTAATTCATATTAAACAAGTTTCAACAAGTGGTATCAGAGCTTTGTTTCAAAATCATAAGTTTAGACTACTTTTGGATTAACGTAGATGGCTACATTTAAAAAGTGAAATACACCTGAGGGTTATTCTGTAACGAGACCTCCATTATTTGACAAAATTCTTTTTAAGTTTTGGAAAACACGCATGTCTATATTTTTACAGTCACTTGATTACCGAATGGGGATCTTAGTTCAAGAAGGGTACATAAAACAAATTAGATTAGTTGAAAGAGTTAGAGTAGAATCACCTTTTACATACTAGACAATAGAAGAATGTGACTTAGCACAACTTAATGCATAATGCTTGAATAGTTTTTTTTTGTGCACTTAAATTTGAAGATTACATGCGGGTTTCCGCTTGTAAAAGTGGAAAGGAACATATATGATAGAATTTGTATAACTTATGAGGGGACTAATGAGGTTAAGCAATCTAGACTTAATATCTTGTTGCATGATTATGAATTGTTACGCTTGAAATCAAATGAATCCATTTCTGATATGTACACAAGATTCACACAAATAGTCAACTCTTTACATGCATTGAGTAGAGAACTAATAAATGTTGAAATGGTTAATAAGATACTTCATTGTTTGCCTACTACTTATGATGCTAAAATTAATATAATTACGGAGTCTAAAGATCTAAATATTTACTCTATTGACAATCTTTTTGGATCGCTAATTACTTACTAGCAAGGAGTTAGTCGAAAAAAAATTAATGCAGGTGAATCACGTAGGGAGAAGAACATAGCTCTAAAAGTGGAGGAATCTGAGAGTAAACACTCACAACCTAAGGATGAAGATGACATCGTACTAATGACTAGACAATTCAAAAGCTTTCTGAAGAGGAAGTAGAATAGACACTAGCAATGGAATCAAGATAAATTTAATAGGAATGTTAAGGTTTCAAATGATGTTATATGCTATAAGTGCAGGAAACCTTGACATATTAAGACAGATTGCCCAAAACTCAAAGCCACTCATAGCAAGGAGAAGGTAGAGGAGAAACCAATTGTGAAGAAGAGAAAGAAGAAATTCAAAAGAGCTTTCTGGGCGGACTCAGCTTCGGACTCGTCAGAAACAAAAAAGGAAGAGGAAGTCACTAATCCGTGCTTAATGGCCGATAATCTTGATCATTAAAATCAAGAAGAGGTATGTGACTTGACTTACAATGAACTTTTTGAATTTTCTGAACACATGCATTATGCATATATAAAGATAAAGAAAATGCATATTAGTCTAAACTTAGAATTTGAGGTACTACAAAAGAAATATGAAATTATTAAGAAAGAACATGCTTTAATTGATTACAATCACATGAAATTACATGATGAATATGAAGTCTTGAATAAAAATCATGAAATTTAAAAGCATCCTATGTTGAAATTGAAAAAGAATTTAAAAATTTAAAGGATGAATCTGAGAGCAAAATTTATAGATCTAATTATACAAATTGAATTTTGGAAGATATGAATTCATATTATATATTAAAGATAAAACTCTCGAGGATAGTAGGATACCACCTAAACTTGAAGATTTCATAAATCCTATTTTGTATCCTAAATTTATGCAATCCCTAAATAGACAAATGAATAGTAGAAGACTTAGGAATCCTTTTCCAAAAGTCAAATGTAATAATTATGGATTGTTTGGATATATAGTTCACATCTGTACTTTGAAGAAAAAATCCTATTTGGTGTGGAGACCTAAGATGCATATATCAAGACATATCATACATGCATCTGATTATAAATTGTCAAAAGGAGAACACAAACTTGTTTGGGTTCCCAGGTCTAATATTTGATAATTTTGTTGGGTCGCTCTCACACAAGACCTCGTCAGAGCATGTGGTACATGAACAGTGGATGCTCAAAACATATGACTGGATATACTGCATAATTCATATCGCTGAAAGCCAGGAGTGGAGGCAAGGTTAGACTTGGAGATAACACCACAAGGAAGGTGGTTGGGTTAGGTATGATTGGAAATCTTAAGAACTTTTTCATTAAAAATGTGTTATTGGTAGAAGGCTTTAAGCATAATTTGTTAAGTATAAACCAGCTATGTGATAAAAGATATTGTGTAATATTTTTTCCTACAAGCTGCATATTATGCCTAAATGGAAATTATGTTTTAAATGGTATAAGGGTAAATAAGGTGTATATGCCAGATTTGAATTGCATTAAAACTCCTACTACTTTTTGTTTAAAAACTATTTTTGATGAGTCATGGCTTTGGCATAGGAGACTTTGTTACTCTAGCATGAAATACCTTATGAGGATTACCCAAAAGAACCTAGTGAGAGGTATACCAAAACTAGACTTTACCAAGGACCACCTTTGTGATGCATGCCAATTAGGAAAATAGGTGAAGCCCTCTTTTCTGTACAATAAGGATCTTAGAACTAGTAAACCATTGAAGATTTTGCATACGGATTTTTTTGTACCATTTGGAACTGTAAGTCTAGGAGGGAAGATATACGGATTTGTGATTGTGGATGATTACTCTAGATTAACATGGATTAGATTTTTATTTCATAAGAGTGAAGCATTTGAGGAATTTAAAAACTTTTTGACTTGGATTCAAAGAAAGCTAGGATGTGAAATTTTGACTATACAAAGTGATCATGGAGGAGAATTTGAGAATGCAAGATTTGAGGATTTTTGTAAGGAAAAAGGAATTGATCACAACCTTTTTGCACCTAGAACCCCTCAGTAGAATGGGGTAGTCATAAGGAAAAATAGAATATTAATAGAAGCCGCCCGAGCCATGTAGGCAGAATACTCACTTCCTAAATATTTTTGGGCTGAGGCGGTTAGCACTGCATGTTATGTTTTGAATAGGGTGAATGTGAGATCTAAATTAAATAAAATATCCTATGAGTTGCTAAAAGGAAGAACACCTAATTTGTCACATTTGTATATTTTTGGTTGCAAGGTGTTTATTCATAACAATGGAAAATCTGCCTTAGAAAAATTTGATCCAAAATCAGATGAAGAAATTTTTATAGGATACTCAAGTGTTAGAAAATCTTATAGAGTATTTAATAAAAGACCTTTGGTAATTGAGGAGACACACATGTTGTATTTGTTGAAACTAGAATTTTGGAAGAGCTAAATGTTGTAGAAGATGAGATTGAGATTAACTCCCAAAAGATTGATAAAATAAATTGGGAAGATAATTTGGAAGAAAACTTGGAGATAGAAAATCATTTGCCTAGAGATTTGAGATTTTCTAAATGACACTTAAAGGAATTAATAATTGGTGAACCTAGTGAGGGTGTAAGGACTAGATGTGGATTAAACAAAGAAGTTAATCATTCATGTTACAAACATGTTTTTAGATTATGATTTTGATGATAGCAAACAAATCTTATTTCACTACGACTTTCTTTTTTCTCCTGACTTTTCAGGACTCAAAGATCGGACGAAAATTAGAATCAGCTCAAGATGGGATAGATTAGGGTTGAGTTGGTCTATAATTTTATTTTTTCCTTCTTGAGTAAATTGTAATCTTTGGTGTGACTGATGCAAAGTAACCCTACACACACACACACTTGAGAGACTTAGAATTTTCGTTTTTACTCAAATCTGCCAGGATAATATTTACATCGTCCTGGATGATCGGGCTTAAAATAGAAGATCTAATCAGGGTTCTTAATTAAGGTAGCCGTCATTAGCCAATCGTCCTGGATTATACTTATATCGGCCTGGACGATAGGCTCAAAAAAGAAAGAAATTTTTGCCATAAACAATTAAGGAATTCTATATTTTTGGTAATCGGCCAGGATGATCTTGGATCAGCCTGGACGATATTTACAATTATGCCTTAATTGATTAGATAATCAAGGAAGTAATTAAGGATGATTGATACGATCACATCGTCCTGGACTATCTGCATCGGACTGCTTGAATTCAGGGCGATGCTCTGGACGATTTTCTTCTGATTTGAACTGATCGGCCAGAACGATCGTGAGATCATCCGGGACTATCAAGCCAATTTTTAATCATCCAGTTTATATTCAGGGCGATGCTCTGATCGATCTTCTGAGATTTATACAGATCGGCCAAGACGATGTCCATATCATCCTGGAAGATATAGTCGGCAACTTGCAATTAATGAGCTCCTTTGAAGCTCTTCTATTTAAGAGCTCTTGTTCAACATTTTTGAACATCCTTGGCTCCTATCTTGACTTGAGAAAACCTAAAGGAGATAGAGAGAGAGGGAGAGAGAGAGAGGATCTTGTGAGGGGGAGCTTGTGAGGGGATTCACAAGGGTTGCTCCAAGCATTGTTCCACTTCTTCCCTAGAGTCTCTTGTCATTGGAAGGGTTGGGAGAGGTAAGTTCCAACAAGCGAT
>NW_021318864.1:95844-127499 GCF_001605985.2 Dendrobium catenatum
AGTTTATTAGGTAAATGCACGAAAAAATAGTCAAACATTTGCATTTATTGAGCTAAATCTCGTTCATCAAAATTCCATTCAGTAAAAGCAACTCAGTTTTAAAGCAACCATTAATTTCACACGAGAAGGTGGAGAATAACCTCTTGAATAAGCATCCACATGGCGATAATCAGTAGATTGTAAAAATGTTAGACATGCCGGGTTTTCCAAAAGTCAAAAGGTAGGTATCGAAGCAGGAGTGTCCGGTAAATAGAATACCCTTTCCGTTGTATTACACGATTCCCAAGGTTAGCCATGGATCAAATTCAAAAAGTTTTCAAACTTAGTTTTTCAAATCCCGCTCTGATACCACTTGACAATTTCTAGGATGTAAGCCCTATAGAATTGGCCAAAGCTAACCAAGAGGTGGGGGTGAATTGGATTTTAAAAATTCTTTTAAAAGAAAACAGATTCAAACCAAAACACCCACAAAAATAATGCGAATTAAAAGATGTGGAAGCATAGAAAAAAAGAACACACAGAATTTATAGTGGTTTGGTAAACTCGACTACGTCCACTCTCTGGGCACCTCCGAAGTATTGCACTACAAAACTGACTCTCATTTACCCCCACGCTAGGCAGAGAAGCCTCACAGTCCTTTTTGCCACCCCGGCAAGGCAGAGACCTATCTCCTTTTCTTCCTCCTGAAGCAGCAAAGAACCTCAATCCAGTTGAACTCCTTACCTCTACCACCCTTCCATGACGAGACAATCTAGACGAAAGGAAGAACAGAACATGCCTTGAAGCAACCCTGTGAATCCTCTCACAGCTCCCCTCATAAGATCCTCTCTCTCTCTCTCTCCTCTCTCTTATCTTCAGCTCTACTCAGTCTTCTATATGAGGTCATAACTAGGCAGCAGCAAAGCGCTTCATCAAACATGAACGAATAGAGCTTCTAATATAAGAGAAGAGCTTCAAGGAGAAGCTCAGTGATTTATATTGCAAGTGTGTCCGATCTTTATCGTTCCAGGCTGATTTATGATAATCGGCTCTTGGCCGAATCACGCTACAACAACATCAGAGTATGGCCAGAGGGCATCGCCCTCCTTCTGATAACAGAAACTCTTCTGGAACCTATTATCGTATTCTGGCTTGATCGTCCTTCAAGGCCGATCTCATACGATCGTCTCTGTATCGCACGTGCTCGATCAGATCAAAATTTAGAGAAACTATCATGCCAGAATAGCCTCTTATCGAGCTGGCCGATAATTTATCGTCCGAACGTAACTTAAGGTTTTGACTGGATCGTGCCTGGCCGATCCTGCGATCGTCCAGGACGATTATGATCGTATCAATCATCCTTAATTACTACCCTTGATTTCCTTATCAATTAAGGCATAATTTGTGAATATCGTCCAAGGCCGATCCAGCCGATCAAGGATCGTCCTGGCCGATAATTTAAAAATACAGTATACCTTAATTGTCTATGGTGACAACTTCTTTCTATTTTGAGCATATCGTCCTGGCCTATACACGTATCGTCTAGGCCGATATATTAATGACGGCTGCCTTAATTAAGAATTCTTATTTAGACTTTCTGTTTTAAGCCTGATCGTCCTGGCTGATATGAGTAAAAATAGAAATTCTAAGTCTCTCAAGTGTGTGTGTGTAGCGTTACTTAGCATCAGTCTCTTTGACCATTACAAGTAGACTCAAAAAGTGAAAAACAAAAGTACAGACTGACTCAACCCTAAACCTACGCAATCCTGAACTGGCTTTGTCTTGTTCGCCCGATCATCGATTCCTAAAAAGTTAGAAACAACAAGCAGTCCAAGAGAAATAGTGTTTGTCAATCATCAAAACATAAGCCATGAAAATAGATTTGCAACATGATCGTCCAGACAAAATTCTTTATTTGGCCCAGGCCAAAATGTTATATGTAAAAATTTTGTCTAGACAAACTTCAATTCGTCCTAGGATGAAATGCTCTCTGGAAAATTTTTGTTCAGACAAAATTCTATATTCGGCTAAGGATGAAATGCTCTATGTAAAAATTTCGTCCAAACAAACTTCAATTCGTCCCAGCCTATAAAAATTTCATCTAGACGAACTCTTATTCGTCCCAAGATGAAAATGTTTTAACATTTCCAATTTTGATAACTTTCTGTAGTTTTTCGAACCGACCCATGGAATAACTGTTCGTACCGGACGAACTTAATTTGTACGGGATGATAATCGGGTACGAAGTCAGTTCGTACAAATATACATTTGGTTTGTATGCAACTGATTTAAATAAGTTTGTCCAGGATGATCAATGATCATACGGGGATGATCCACTATGTACAAACTTGAATATCAGCAATTTTTGGATGGTTTTTTGTGTCTTTCCTATATAAAGTCCAATCAGAATTGCCTCTTAATTTTTTTTGCCTACTGATCTTTGTGCCAACTGAAGGGAGACTCAAGAAGTGAGTGTGAGAGAGTGTTTGAAGGAGGATTCTTACTACTAGAGCGTGAAAGATTTACTTGGTACTCAAAGGTAAGAATCTCTATTTGTGATTTTTGATTACTTCACTCTTTTCTTTCTTCCTTCTAGATTTCTTGTAAGAAGATCTGTCAAAGAGATATGGTTCTGTGCCGAAACTTGGAGAGTGTGAACAGCCAGAGAGTTCTTTGCCCACACTTGGAGAGTGTGAAATGATGAAGGGTTCTCTGCCTACACCGAGAGAGTGTGAAAGGATGGAAGGTTCTCTGCCAACACTGGGAATAGTGTAAAAGGACGACGGTTCTCTGCTGCACCGGGTAGTGATGGAAGAGAGTTTTGTAAAGACTTTTCCGCCTTGCTGTGGGTGCAAAAGGAGAGTTATACTGGTATTAATGCAATACTCGGAGGGTGCCTCCGGGGAGTGGATGTAGGTCATGTTTGACCGAACCACTATAAATCTTGTGTCTTTTTATTTTACGCTGCCTTTTAATTTTTACTGTATTAACTTGTGGTTGAAAAATCTCTTTCTATAAAATTCACTAAAGTTAATTCTTATTTTAAATTTTTAAAAGAGAGATTAATTTTTAATTACCAATTCACCCCCCTCTTGGTTAGCCGCTGGGACATAAGCTTAGGTTTAACAACCTAATTCATATTGAACAAGTATCAACAAGTGGTATCAGAGCATTATTTCAAAATCATAAGTTTAGACTACTTTTTGATTAACGTAGATGGCTACATTTGAAAACTGAAATACACCTGAGAGTTACTCTATAACTAGACCTCTATTGTTCAACAATATTCATTTTAATTTTTGGAAAACATGCATGTCTATATTTTTATAGTCACTTGATTATCATATGTGGATCTTAGTTCAGGAAGGGTATACAAAACCAACTAGACTAGTTGACGGAGTTAGAGTTGAACCACCTTTTTTGGACTAGACAGTAGAAAAATGTGACTTAGCACAACTAAACGCCAAATGCTTAAATAGTTTCTTTTGTGCACTTAAATCAGAAGATTACATGCGGGTTTCTACTTGCAAGAGTGGAAAGGACATATATGATAGACTTTGTATAACGTATAAGGGGACTAATGAGGTTAAACAATCTAGACTTAATATCTTGTTGCATGATTATGAACAGTTTTGCATGAGAATAAATGAATCCATTTCTGATATGTATACAAGATTCACACAAATAGTCACCTCTTTACATGTATTGGGTAGGGAACTTACGAATGCTGAAATGATTAATAAGATTCTTCATTGTTTGCCAACTGCTTATGATGCTAAAATTACTACAATTATAGAGTCTAAAGATCTAAACATTTACACTATTGATAATCTTCTTGGTTAGCTAATTGCTTACGAGCAAGGAGTTAGCCAAAGAAAGATTGATGCATTTGAACCACGAAGGGAAAATAACATAGTACTACAAGAGGTGGAATCTGAGAGTGAATACTCATAACCTGAGGATGAAGATGACATCGCATTAATGACTAGATAATTCAGAAGCTTTCTGAAGAGGAAGCAGAAGAGATGCCACCAATGTAATCGAGGGAAATTTAATAGGAATGTCAAGGTTTCAAATGATGTTATTTGTTATGAGTGTAGGAAACCTGGACATATTAAGACAGATTGCCCAAAACTCAAAGCCACTCTTAACAAGGAGAAAGTAGAGGAGAAACCAATTGTGAATAAGGGCAAGAAGAAATTCCAAAGAGCTTTCTGGACAGACTCAGTTTTGGACTCGTTAGAAATAAAAAAGGAAGAGGAAGTCACTAATCTGTGCTTAATGGCCGATAATCTTGATCAGTTAGATCAAGAAGAGGTACGTGATTTAACTTATGATGAACTTTTTGAAGTTTCTGAACACATACATAATGCATATAAGAAAATGAAGAAAATGCATACTAGTCTGAGCTTAGAATTTAAGGAACTACAAAAGGAACATGAAATCCTTAGGAAAGATCATATTTTAATTGATGATAACCACATGAAGTTACTTGATGAGTTTGATGACTTGAATAAAAATCATCAAAGTTTGAAATCATCCTATGCAGAACTTGAAAAAGAATTTAAAAATTTTAAGGATGAATCTGAGAGCAAAATTTATAGAATCAATTATACAAATAAAATTTTGGAGGATATGAATTCATTTTACAAATTAATAATAAAAGCTCTTGAGCATAATAGGATATCCCCTAAACTTGAAGATTTCACTAATCCTATTTTGTATCATAAATTTATGCAATCCCAAAATAGAAAAATGAATAGTAAAAGACTTATGAATCCTTTTCCAAAAGTCAAATGTAACAATTGTTGATTGATTGGACACATAGCTCACACCTGTACTTTGAAGAAGAAAACTTATATGATGTGGAAACCTAAGATGCATAAACTTAGACATATCATACATGTATCTCTTTATTAATTGTCAAAAGAATAACCCAAACTTGTTTAGGTTCCCAGGTCTAATGTTTGATAATCTTGCAAGGTCACTCTCACACAAGACCTTGTGAGAGCATATGGTACATAGACAGCAAATGTTCCAAGCATGTGACTGGAGATACTGCTCAATTCATATCGCTGGAAGCCAGGAGTGGAGGCAATGTTATACTTGGAAATAACACCACAAGAAAGGTGGTTGGGTCAGGTATGATTGAAAATCTTAAAAATTTTTACATTGAAAATGTGTTATTGGTAGAAGGCTTAAAGCATAATTTGTTAAGTATAAGCCAGCTATGTGACAAAGGGTATTGTGTAAAAGTTTTTCCTACTAGCTGCATATTAAGCCTAAATAAAAATGATGTTTTGAATGGTATAGGGGTAAACAATGTGTATATGATAGATTTGAATTGCATTCAAATTCCTACTACTTTTTATTTAAAAACTATTTATGATGAATCATAGCTTTGGCATATGAGACTTTATCACTCTAGTATGAAAAATCTTAGGAGGATTACCCAAAAGAACCTAGTGAGAGATTTACCAAAACTAGACTTTACTAAAACTAGACTACCTTTGTGACACATGTCAATTAGGAAAATAAGTGAAGTCTTCTTTTCAGTCCAATAAGGATCTTAGAACTAGTAAACCTTTGGAGATTTTACATATGGATCTTTTTGGACCAGTTGGAACTATATGTCTAGGAGAGAAGGTATACAGATTTATGATTGTGGATGATTACTCTAGATTCACATGGGTTAGATTTCTATTTCATAAAAGTGAATCATTTGAGGAATTTAGAAAATTTTCGACTTGGATTCAACGAAAGCTAGGATGTGAAATTATGACTATACAAAGTGATCATGGAGGAGAATTTGAGAATGAAAGATTTGAGGATTTTTGTAAGGGGAAAGAAATTGATCATAACTTTTCTGCACCTAGAACCCCTCAGTAGAATGGGGTAGTCAAAAGAAAGAATAGAACATTAATAGAAGCCGCTCGAGCCATGTTGGCAGAATACTCACTTCCTAAATATTTTTGGGCTGAGGCGGTTATCACTGCATCTTATGTTCTAAATAGGGTGAATGTGAGATCTAAATTAAATAAAACACACTATGAGTTGCTAAAAAAAGAATACCTAATTTGTCATATTTGCATATTTTTGGTTGCAAGGTGTTTATTCATAATAATGAAAAATCTGGCTTAAGAAAATTTGATCCAAAATCAGATAAAGAAATTTTTGTAGATACTCAAGTGTTGGAAAATCTTATATTCAACAAAAAAACTTTGATAATTGAGGAGACCACATATGTTGTATTTGATGAATCTAGAATTTTAGAAGAGCTAAATATTGTAGAAGATGAGATTGAGATTAACTCCTAAAAGATTGATAAAATAAATTGGGAAGAAAATTTGGAAGAAAATTTTGAGATAGAAAATCCTTTGCCTAGAGATTTGAGATTTTCTAAAAACCACTCAAAGGAATTAATAATTGGTGAACCTAGTGAGAGTGTAAATACTAGGCGTGGATTAAATAAAGAAGTCAATCATTCAGCCTTCATTTCAAATATAGAACCCACAAATATTGATCAAACACTTTCGGATGAGTTTTGAATTTTGGCTATGCAAGAAGAGTTAAATAAATTTGTAAGAAATAAAGTTTGGAAATTAACTATAAGGCCAAATGATCAAAGTGTAGTTGGAACTAAGTGGGTATTCAAAAATAAAATGAATGACTCAGGAGTAGTCATTAGTAATAAGGCTAGATTAGTTGTTAAGGGGTATAATCAAATTGAAGTGATTGATTTTGAGGAGACTTTTGCCCTTGTAGCTAGACTTGAAGTAATTAGGGTTTTTTTAGTCTTTGCCTATTTTAGAGGATTTAAACTGTACAAAATGGATGTAAAAAGTACATTTTTAAATGGGGTAATTCAAGAGGATGTTTTTGTAGAACCTCTAGGTTTTAAAAATTCTTAATACCCAAATCATGTTTTCAAATTAAAAAAGGCATTATATGGATTGAAACATGCACCTAGGGCTTGATATGAGAGATTGAGTACCTTCCCACTTGAAAGATAATTTGAAAAAGGAAGTGTTGATAAAACTCTCTTTTTGAATAAAGTTGAAAAGGATATACTCATTGTACAAATTTATGTTGATGACATCATCTTTGGATCTTCAAATAAAAATCTTTGTGATGATTTTTCTAAAATAATGTGTAGTGAATTTGAAATGAGTTTAATGAGAGATTTAGGTTACTTTATAAGCTTTAGCTTTAAGCAAATTAAGGAGGGTACATTTCTTAGTCAGTCAAAGTATGTTAAGGACTTCCTCAAAAAGTATGAAATGGATAATGCTAAACCTGTTAGTACACCTATGAGTTCATCAGTTCAGTTGGATAAGGACCCTAAGGGAAAATCTATTAATCAAAAGAAATTTAGAGGGATTATTGGATCTTTGCTTTACTTGACAGCTAGCCGGCCCGATATTATATTTAGTGTTTTTCTGTGTGCTAAATTTTAATCAGATCCAAAAGAATCACATTTGACAACAGTAAAAAGGATTTTAAGATATATGTTAGGAACTCAGAACTTAGGAATTTGGTATCCTAAGTCTAGCTCTTCATTTAAAATAATTGGTTATTTATCTGACTTTACAGGTTGTAGGGTAGATAGAAAAAGCACTTTTAGAATATGTCAGTTTATTAAAAATTCTTTAGTCTCTTGGTCTAGTAGAAAATAAAATTCAGTAGCCCTATCTTTTGTTGAAGCTGAATACATTGCATTAGGAAGTTGTCAAGTAGTTTTGTTGAAACAATAGTTGATTGATTTAGGATTAACTATAAGCACTATTCTAATTTATTGTACTAACACTAGTGCTATTTGCATTTCTAAAAATCCTATTCAACATTTAAGAACCAAACATATAGGCATCAGACATCATTTTATTAAGGATCATGTATCCAAAGGAGAAATTGAACTCATTTATGTTTCTACTAAAAATCAAATTGCAGACATTTTTACAAAACCTTTAGCCTTTGATACTTTCAGTACATTAAGAACAAGGCTTGAAGTAATCAATTTGAATGCTAAATAAAATTATTTCTTCTGCAATATTGATGTGTGTTTCTTGTTAGTATTTTTTGTGTGTATCCTTGAGTTTGTGATTTATTTTGTATTTTGAGTTTTTGTTTTCATTTTTATATTATGTATTTGTTATGTTTGTGTTTTAGTTTTGATTGAGCACATGTTTTGAAAAATTAAGTAACATTCATCCACGATGAAAATAGTTTTGTATGGGACGAAGTGTGTAGTGTGTCAACTGTCAAATTTGAACCGTTTAAGTGCAGTTTTTCTATTTTTATTTTTCACTTCATCTATATGATCGTCATGATCGTCCGGATGAAATTTTGAAACGAAGGGACAATTGAATGACAGTTAAATGGATAAGATCATTTTTAATATTATATTCATACGTACAAACATTTGGTTCATCCGAACGAACGCTTGGCGAATCGATGTGGGGGACGGTTTCAACTGCCATTAAAACAATCATAAATTTTTGATCGTCTAGGACAAACACCTGTTCATCTGTATGATCGGTTGGTCAAAAGTCTGTACGAAAGGTCGCTTCGTAAGTTGTGTGATTACGAATAGTCGTTTCATTTTGAACTCATTCGTTCATCCATATGAAATTTTTTTGTACAGGACAAACTGAATTTCATACGGGAAGAATGTAATTTCATCTGTACGAACAGTCGTATTTCATAAATTGACCGATTTTGAACTCAATAGTCACACTCACACATCCCTTTCAGAACCCTTTCTTCTTTTAGATCTTATCCATGGCAAGTTCAAGTAAGCGACAAAAGGTTCTCACCAAGGGTCCACACAGAAATTCTTCTGATAATTTTCTGTCCAAAGCCAATGAAGAATCTTTTTCTAGATTTGCCTCCGCTAAGATCACCCCGTCTAGAGTTCTTATTCAAGATCAACTGACCTTTCAGGTAATGAACTTGTTTGCTTCAAATCAATTTAGTCTCATTCTCACACTAGTCCATCTCTACAACAAAGAGACCTTTCATTATTTCCTAGCAAACATGTCCTTGAACTACGTCCATTCTGTAATCAAGTCCTTTGTTTTTAAGAAGAAAGTTAAAATCACCAAGGCTGACTTAGGAATCTTTTTGAACTTAAGGACTGAGGGAATTAGAGCCCATACCATGACTACTACTGCTGATTTTGATTGGAGTAAAATTAATGAAGTGATTAGAAAAATTATATTTAAGGAGCATATGCCTAAGTGTCCTCTCTTGTTCGCAATGCTCGTATCATCCAGCATGTTCTTCGAACTTCCATAATTCCTAAAGCTGTTGATAGAGTCAACATTACTCATCTTCTTTCAACAGTAACCTACTTGATTATGACTAAGCAACCTATAGATGAAGCCCAACTAATCCTTGACTATCTTTATGGACTTTCTAAAATTGGTCATGTCGCCCATAAGAGAAAGAAGAATATTGCCTTAGGACATCTTGTTGCCTACATTTTAGAGAAGAAGTATGAATTGGTTCATCCAGTTGAAGATTTTGAAGAACCTCTCTACTACAACGATGGATTTTTTAGGGCATCTTCACTAAAGATGAACCACGTAAAACACATGTTATTAGTGCCTCAGAGGAGGAACATGAACATGCACCTACACCTGCTAGTGAATAAAATTATCAGGATTTGGTTCAGAGATTTAATCGCTTAGAATCTCATTTTGATCAAAGATTTGATCAAATTGAAACTCACTTACAGCAGCAGGATGTTCAGTACAATCAGGACATGGGGTATATGAGAAAGCAGATGAATGATATTAGTTCCAACATGCTTATGATAAGCAGCTATTTTAACTTCTTCAGTACTGTACCTCCTCCTCCTCCTCCAGATCAGGGTCCATCAGAGTGATTCATGTACTTGGTTATGTTTTTTCTTTAGTTGATGTGATTGTGATGTAGTAGTTTGTGATGAGTTACATTGGGATGTATTTTGTTTTAGTTATGTGCTTGTTTCATTTGATGTTTTTGTATTTTGAGTTTTATGTGGTATTGATATAATTCATTAGATTGTAATATCCATTATAATGATATCAATATAAGTTATCTTGTCTTGGTTTTAATCTTATTTTGAAATGTGTGTTTAGCCTATATGAAATCCCTAAAATTTTTGATCCTACAAGTGCTAATAACTTAAACTGTAACTCAAATTAAAATTCTTAGAAAATTTTAATTTTCTAAATTTAAGTTTTGTTTATAACTTGATATATTAAGATTATCAATTTCAATGTCTCTTATTAGACTACATAATGTTTAATATTATTTATTGCAATTATGATATTTTCTTATTTTGTATTTCACTTTTCAATAAATATTGATGCACTTAGAAAAATTTGAAATTTTTTATTATTTATTTTGGAAAGATCAGGATTACTCTTGAAAAATATAAAAATGTATAAAAATCTAAAGGAATGCGCAATAATTTTTAATCTGAAAAAGATGCATAAAATCAGCCCACGAGTAAAAAGATACACAAAAATGTGCCACAACTATCGAAAAAGATGTGCAGAGCGCCACATGTGGTAGTTATTTCTTTCCACAATCTTTTAATCTCTTAATTCAAATTGATCTTCTGTACATTTATATTTCATATTGAAATTTAAAATATACAAATTTTATATTCATCCTTTTTGCAATGATTTTCTTTATCTTAGTGTCTAAATTGATTCATGTTTTTGATATATATTTGTTATTATCAATATTATATCTCTTCTTAAATTATATGAATCATTTTTACTTATCTAACGATTTGATTTTATTTACAATATTTATTTCATTCACTTTCAAGGATTAATTATCAAAGGATTATCATATGACTGCTTACATTTCTGTCCTTTTTTCTTCTTCTCTTTTTGCTGTTGACAAAAAGGGTGAGAAAATATTGTTTGTATGGTATTTATGTTCTTGTTTATATCGTATTTATGTGCTTGTTTGTATCATATATGTGTGCTTGTTTTGTATCAAAAAGAAAAAGATAAAAGATAAAATTGTTGTGAAATGCTTCCTTATTTTCATATGTTCATCAATTCAAGGGGAGTTTCGGAGATTCTTAAAATTTAAAATTTATACAAATAATAATTGTTTTGCCATCATAAAAAAGGGGGAGATTATTGGGAGAGTTGCTATTTGCATGTTTTACATTCTTACAACTTGTAAAGTTTTGATGATTCCAAATATTATTATTTTAAAGTTTATTTTCTCCTAACACTTCTTAGAAGAATTATTTTTGCTCTTGAGTGGACTAACATTTTAGGATAATCGAACTCCAGACTAATAAAAACTTCAAATCAAAATTCAGCATGAGATAATTTATAAATTGAAGCTTGTACTTTTCATTGTATTGAGTTTGAGAGGGAGTGATTGTAATTAAGTAACTTAGCACACACACACTTGGAGAGATTTTTAAAATTCATACTGATCGTACGGGATGAACCATGTTCGTACGGGACGATTAAGTCAGTTATCCCCTCGGAAGAGCAATGAAACGAATAGGAAGTATGAAAATTTTTCTAAGTCCTGGTCGTCCAGACAAAATTCTATATTCGGCCCAGGACGAAATGCTCTCTATAAAATTTTTGTCTAGTCGAACTTCAATTCATCCCAGGATGAAATGCTCTCTGGAAAATTTTTGTTCAGACGAAATTCTATATTCGGCCTAGGAAGAAATGCTCTCTGTTAAAATTTCGTCCAGACGAACTTCAATTCGTCCCAGGACAAAATGCTTTCTATAAGAATTTTGTTCAGACAAACTCTTATTCTTCCCAGGATGAAAATCTTTTAACATTTCCAATTTTAATAACTTCCTACAGTTTGTCAAACCGACCCATAGTATAACTATTCGTACCGGACGAACTTAGTTCATACGGTACGATAATCGGGTACGAAGATAGTTCATACCAATATACATTGGGTTCGTATGCAATTAATTTAAGTAAGTTTGTCCAGGATGATCCACGATTGTACAGGACGATCTACTATGTACAAACTTGAATATCAACAATTTTTGGACGGTTTTTTGTGTCTTTCCTATATAAAGTCCAATCAAATTTGCCTCTTAATCTTTTTGCCTACTGATCTTCATGCCAACTGAAGGGAGACTTAAGGAGTGAGTGCGAGAGAGTGTTTGAAGGAGGATTCTTACTACTGGAGCGTGAAAGATTCACTTGTTAATCAAAGGTAAGAATCTCTACTTGTGGTTTTTTATTACTTCACTCTTTTTTTCTTCATTCTAAATTTCTTGTAAGAAGATTTGTAAAAGAGATCCGGTTCTTTACCGACACTTGGAGAGTGTGAACAGCCGGAGGGTTCTTTGCCCACACTTGGAGAGTGTGAAAGGATGAACCTACACCGAGAGAGTGTGAAAGGACGGGCGGTTCTCTGCAAACACTGGGAAGAGTGTAAAAAGACAACGGTTCTCTGCCGCACCGGGTAGTGGTGGAAGAGAGTTTTGTAAAGGCTTCTTCGCTTTGCTGTGGGTGCAAAAGGAGTGTCACTTGTGGTATTAGTGCAATACTCGGAGGGTGGCTCCGGGGAGTGGATGTAGGTCGTGTTTGATCGAACCACTATACATCTTGTGTCTTTTTATTTTCCACTGCCCTTTAATTTTTACTGTATTAACTTGTGGTTGAAAAATCTCTTTCTATAAAATTCACTAAAGTTAATTCTCGGCTTTAAATTTTTAAAAGAGGGATTAATTTTTAATAACAAATTCACCCCCTTCTTGGTTAGCCGCTGGGACATAAGCTTAGGTTTACAACCTAATTCATATTGAACAAGTATCAACAATGATAAGTAATTAATGATATATTATTAATTATATTTAATTATAATTCATTATAATTAATCATGTTTAATAAATATTAATTATAATTAATTGTAACTAATTATTACTAAATATAATTTAAAAAATTAATTATTTTTAATTATGATTATTATAATTAATTTTGATTAATTAAAATTGATAATAATAAAATGCTTCCCTTACCTCGATCTATATGCCAACACCGCCATCATCCCCTTTGTGTAGGTATAAAATTTTA
Organism: Dendrobium catenatum; assembly: GCF_001605985.2. Taxonomy (NCBI): domain Eukaryota; kingdom Viridiplantae; phylum Streptophyta; class Magnoliopsida; order Asparagales; family Orchidaceae; genus Dendrobium; species Dendrobium catenatum. The sequence goes on from NW_021318864.1 coordinate 108,897, forward strand.
AAACTTTGAAACCCTATTTTTGGTGCCCGTTGCGTGGCAAGCAACCACCTATGAGTGCTTCTCTTAGTATGGCAGAAGGAAGTTCGTCGTTGTACTCATGATAAGGTGAGTAATCTACCTAAAGTTTTGGTGATTGTGATGCGTCGATGGACCTCCTATGCAAGCTTTTCTCTAGCATGATATGAGAGAACTCGGTGCAGTGATTATAGCTAGGCAGACAAACCTTATGCACACTTTTCTTAACATGGTGGGGCAAAAATATAAAAACTCGTACCAAGGAAAAACTGTTTTTTCAAATAGGTGCCCGAAGACCCATGCAAGCCTTTCTCTAGTGTGGTGGAATTGAAGATTTTTGGCCTTAATGTCATCCGACATCGCACGTGCATGCTTTTCTCTAGTGTTGCGGGAGGCCTAGACTCTTAAAATTTCTTCTAAATGGGGGAGACACTTGGAGGCTGTCAAAATTTCACCTGAAAACATAGAGGACTTGGACAAAAATAGGAGACTGAATGAACTTGATCTTGACTTGAACATTAAATTAACATGACTTGAACAAGTTGAACAAAAAAAGGGACTTGCAAATTGACTACACTAGACTTGGACTCAAACTCAAACTTGAGATGAACCGTAAAGAACTTAAGCTTGAATGAGTTATAAAGAGATGAATTCATAACAACATAGTACTTGAAATGAGCAAAACTTAAATGGATTTGAACTTGATGTTGAACAAATGAATGAAAAAAATAAAGATTGACTTTGATTTAGACTACAATGAACAGAACTTGGATTCAAACATATATATAGAACAAAACTTGGGTCATAAACTAGGGAACTCAAACTAAAAGCTGCTTTCAAGGACATTTGTATGGTTAATAGCAACTCAATGTCAGATGAAATACATTAATTCTTGCAAATAAATGTGACTAAGATGCAAAAAATATAAGCACCTATGAGCTCTTATAGTAAGGATATTACAACATCAAGGTACAAGCAAGCACACTGATCTGCATGCAAGCAAGAATAGAAGAGCATAACAAAATGTGAATACCCACTAGTATGGATGGGAAATTTGTTGAAAATGTAGTTGATGCCTACGAACACTTACAATTAACATATAATGGTGTAATAAGTTGCTAACAACATATTTGAGAAAATTAACATTGAATGCAACTTGCCTTAGCAATCATCATAAACTTATATGCAACCAATGCAATAAAGCCCCTTGCAAACATACACAATGCAACATATTTGAATTACACATGAGTCCCTATGAGTTATTGTGGGATGAGTACTCATTTATTCTTAATAACATCAATAATTTTCTAAATTTTGAAATTTCATTTATCTCTTTGATGAAATATATACAAGAGATAAAGGCAAAGAAATGTTGTTTTTTTGTAGATAAAAATTAAAGTTGTCATCACTTAGAGTTATATGTCTTGCGCTATTATATATATTTACTAACAACAAATTCTCTGGCATCATTTAATTTCAATTAGTTTGGCTCATAGGAGCTACTAAAGATCATTTTTACAACTTTTTAACTTATGGGGAGAAAAGAAAGTAGAGTCAATACATGAATTTTATCATCAAAGTTAATGTCCATGGAGTTTAACTCATTGAGGTGCACAATAATAAAGGATCTTTCAAACATTTTGAAATTAAAAAATTAGCCTATAAGATCTTCCTTATTGATATCATAGTACTTCTCAAATATATATATATATATATATATGTGTGTGTGTGTGTGTGTGTGTGTGTGTGTGTGTGTGTGTGTGTGTATGTATATATGTATGTATGTATGATAATACCTTCATTATGATAAGCAAGCCGCATTATAAGTAGTAGCTTATATGAGGAGTTCATGACATGTGCTCTCTTCCTTATTCTTTTCTCTGTATAAGTTATCACCGTTGCTTACTAATGGTCTCATCTTGTCAGTTGATGTCACTCTCATCTTCTTCCTATATTATATACTATATGTAAGAGTTTCCATAGTAAATGAAATGTCAGGGAAAAGTACTTTATATAGGAATATCACAACATTCTTCTCTACCTTTCTTCTTTGTATTTCTTCTCTATTTTTTATGTAACTTCTTTTGTAGATTCATACCTAGAACATAGTTTTTATAAGGCATCAGAGAAGATTTCTCTATTAAGGAGTAGTCAAAAGTTTTATTGATAGTTCGATAAAATCTCCCCCTAATTGTTCTACCTCGATTTATGCAGCAAAGTTATAAAAATGGTTGATACTTCCATCCCCTCCCAACTAAAGTTTCTAATAACAAATGTAAAGTCAGTCCATAATATTCAGCTTATGATAAAAAATTACCTAATGTGGAAGTCTCAAATCTTCAAACTATTTATTGTAAATGTGTTTGATGGCTACTTGGATGGCTCTACTCCTTAACCTCCTTAAATACTTTCATCTAAAACTGGTGATCTGCAATCAAATCCTGAGTACTCTACTTGGTTACTTGTTGATCAAAATTTGGCCGTCATTCTTTAATCTGCTATTTGTAATAACCCGTAATTTGACCCATGTAAATAACTTTTTTTGGAGCCAATAAACTCCAAATTGGAAATTGTCTTCATCATAACATTGTTATTATAATATTTTACTTGCATAGATTTTTTCATAATTTTTGGCTAGCTGTGAAAATCCTTTAGAAACTAACACATATTGGTACAAGTGAGGATTTCTGGACCGTTAGGTGTCCGTTTTGCAAACCAATTTCACCAATATTTTTAAAATATTATGATTTATTTTATGAATATTTTTCTATAATTTTTGAATTCCTAAAAAGATTGCTATGAATATTTATACTAAAAATTTATTTAATTAAATAATTATATTATATTATTTTAATATATCTTAAAGCATTAATAATATTTTTTTTATTTAAATCCATTTTTTCATTTAATGAAAGGGAAAAGTTAGGAGAGAGAAAAGAAAAATTTAGATTTGGAGGCTGTAGAGTGATTTTTATCTATTGGCTTAGTTGGAAAATTTACTCATCTTGTTGTAAGGAATCATTACCCTATTTCTTATTTTAAATATTTTGTATTTTAGGTATTTTTTTTTTTATAAAATTGGTGTTTTTGTTACCAAAAAATATGAATAATTTTGTATTGACAAAACTTTCATTGCACAACTTTTTATATATTATGGAGATTGAGATTATGAATATTTTAAGTATTTATTTGTGATATTTCACTAGGTGGTTTGAAAAAACAATAATTTTTGCCTACTTTTTTTTTGAAAAGAAATGAAACCTGCATTAAAAGGGAAAGCTATTACAAACTACTAAGAAACAGAAATCCTATCGTATTCCTCATTTAACAACGAAACAAACAAAAAAGGAATATTATTTTTACAAACATCTTCCCAAATGAAATCACTAAACAAAACATAGTTAGCACATAAATAAGCTAACTTTTTACAATTGCAATTTGAAAAATTAAATAAAACTTGGCTGAATTCTTTTAAAAAAGTGAAGTACACATCATCTTATTGGAGAATTTTCCAACTTCCAATATCAAAAGACATCTTAAGAAGCATGATAATATTATAGTTATCACATTCAATGATTATTCCTCTTGAATCAAACATCCAATCTTTTATAACCTTCTTTAAAGGAAAAAAACCATAATTTCTAATTGATAAATATCCCAATGCAAGAACGTAAGCCCAAATGCAACAAGGAATCTTCCTTCATGATTTCTAAAGACTCCACCAATACCAGCTTTATTAGATTTTAGCAAAGATTCATCAATGTTCACTTTGATCCATTTGGGGGGGGGGTGCCATGAGCTATCAGACAGAAAGCTTATTGACACCCCAGGTGCCATGAGTTATCAGATAGCTCAAAAAGCTATTTGATAATCCAATTTTCCGAATTATAGTGACTAAAAAAGGAAGCAGAAGATATACTAATCACATTAGCAAAAATAATAGCTGACATATCTTCATCATCACAATGTTTTAATTTGTTTCTTCTTTCCCAAGACCAAAATACCTTAGAACAATAAAGATTTTCTATGAATGGATTAAAGCAAGAAAGACATTCTAATTAATGATAGCAATTAGCAAGAGAGGAAAATCTAGGTACACCGAACCCCCTTGAATTTAAAAGTTGTATCACTTGAATCATTTTATCACAACAAGCTGTTATATGCTCAATGTTTTCAATAGAAAAACATCCTGTCGGGCATCCATTGTAATGAAAAAGTCTTCTATACATTAAGAAATCATTGGAATAAATAGCATTGTTAGACAAATGCCACAAAAAAAACTAAATATGTGGCCATAATCTCAAGTTTTTAATCCAACTCCAATAATTTACTTCTTCAATCATTCCAACTGAAGCTTCAGTAGCCAAAGATGTGATTATTCTTCCAGAAGCCTTCTTCTTGAGCTCATTTGGTCTTGTTCATTGTTTGAGAAAATCTAGATCTTTTTTATTTAATCACTTAACAGCTCCCCAAAGCCTATGTTGAGCTGCTCATCATCCCAACTTCCATCAGATATAAGGAAATCAATCATAATGCCAATTTCATCCACATCCCTAACAAACATTGGCCATTTGTCCAAGCTTTTCTATTAAGAATCTAGGCATATTTGAGCAAATTGATTGAATTACCATTGGATACATTCCACCTCACGATCAGACATACATATTTTGCTCCATTGATAAGAATTTTCCATGTTAGAAGAACAACCTTTTTGAATATCATAATCCCATATATTTTTCCATACTTTGCCCTAAGATTCCTATTGAGAAGAGAATCTGTATTAACAAAAAAATTCCAAGAAAACTTCGTACGTAAAGGGCCAACCAAGGACTTTGCTAAAAACAAGCCGTGACCTCCCATATTTCTCGGCTTACATAAGACCTCCCAAGCGATATAATGAAGCCCTTTACTTCCATCTTGCTTATGCCATAAAAAGTCTCTACACATTCTATGAATTTCACATAGAAGCCTCATAAGAACTAAAGAGCGAGTAGAAAGGAAAATGGGGAGGGACTTAAAAATAGCTTTCACCAAAATAAGCTTCATCACAAGAGAAATAAATTTATTTCCCCAAGCACTTAATTTATTCAAAGCCTTCTCCATAGGGATATTAAAATTAGAGACATGAAGTCTCATCAAAGCCATCTTCACACCAAGATAATTAAACTCCTTAACCATCTTATATCCCAACAACTTGGAAATGCAATTCCTTTTCTTCCTTAGGAGAGTGGTAGCCTCCAAAAATATTATATTCATTAAAAATTACATACCCAAAAACTTTCTTTCAGAGACTTACATTGCTAACAGGTCTAAAAAGATCTAGGTTTACTAGTTCTAAGATCTTTAATTGAATAAAAGGAGGACTTGAGTTCTTTTCCTAATTAACAGGCATCATATAGGTAATATTTAGTGAAATCTAATTTAGGTATTCCTCAAATCAAATCTGTTAGGATAATCTTCCTAAGGTTTTTTATGCTCACATGACAAAGTCTTCTATGTCATAACTAAGATTCATCAGTGATAATTTTGAGACAAAAACATTAGAAAATTTAACATAATTTAAATCAAGCATGTATACATTATTTATCCTATTTTCATGCAACACATCAACTCCATTTTGGCTTATAATGTAGCTTGTAGGTAAAAATTTAATGTTAAAACCTCTATCACAAAGCTTACTAATACTTAACAAGTTATGTTTTAATCTTTCAACCAATAAAACATTTTCAATAAGGAAATCTAATAAACACCTTAGTATTGATGATTATTCAAGATTCACATGAACTAGATTCTTATCACATAAGAATGAATCATTGATGAATTTAGAAATTTTTTCTACTTAGATTTAGAGGAAGGTAGGTTGTGAAATTCTTTCTATTTAAAGTGATCACGGAGGAGAATTTGAAAATAAAAATTTGAATCTTTCTATAACGAATAAGAAATAGATAACAACTTCTCAGGTCCTAAAACCCCTCAATAGAATGGGATTGTTGAAAGAAAGAATAGAACTTTGAAAAAAGTCGCTAGAGCTATGTTGGTTGAATATTTACTTCTAAAATATTTTTAGGCTGAAGTGGTTAGTATGACTTATTATTCTTTGAATAGGATGAATATTAGATTTAAGTTGAACAAGACACCTATGAACTAATTAAGGGAAGAACACCCAACCTTTCACATCTAAAGTTCTTTGGATGTAAGGTGTTTATTCAATACAATAGTAAGCCCCTTTTAAGAAAAAAATTGATCCTAAATCTGATGAGAATTTTTTTTTTAGGATATTTAAGTGTTGGCAAATCCTATAGAGTTTTTAACAAAGGACTTTGGTAGTTGAGGAGATCACATATGTAATTTTTAATGAATCTAAATTTCTGGAGGGTTTAATTTAGAAGAAGAAGATGTTGAATCAATAACCAAAGGAATTGAAATTGCAAATCTTGAAGAAAAGGTTGAAAAAGAAAATTTCCTAAAGAATGGAAATATCCTAAGAGTCCTCCTAAAGAATTTATTCTAGGAGACCCGAGTGAAGGTGTTAAGACTAAGCATTGACTTAGCAAAGAAGTGAACTACTCAGCCTTTATTTCAATGATCAAACACACTAATATAAATCAAGCACTTTTTGACAAATTTTGGATTTTATTCATACAAGAAGAATCGAATGAATTTGTTAAAAATGATGTTTGGGAGTTTATTTAAAGACCTAAAAATCAAAGTGTTGTTGGAACTAAGTGGATTATCAAAAAAAAGATTAATGATTTAGGTGTAGTGGTTAGAAATAAAGTAAGATTGGTGGATAAGGGGTACAATCAAATAGAAGAAATTTATTTTGAGGAAATGTTTACCCCTGTAGCCAGACTAAAAGTGATAACAGTGCTTTTAGCCTTTACCTGTTTTAAAGGTTTTAAATTGTTTCCAATAAATGTCAAGAGTGTCTTTCTAAATGGGGTGAAATAAGAAGATGTTTATGTTGAGCAACCTCCAAATTTTGAAAATTCACAATTCCCTAAATATGTGTTTAAATTGAAAAAGGCATTGTATGTACTAAAACAGAGACCTAAGGCATGATATAAAAGGCTAAGCACATTTCTACTAGAAAGATCTTTTCTTAAAGGAAGTGTAGCCACCACTATCTTCTTAAAAAGAGTAGAAGATGATATACTCATTATTCAAATATATGTTGATGATATCTTATTTGGATCCACTAATAAAAATTGTTATAATAATTTTTCAAAAATAATGAGTAATGAATTTGAAATGAGTTTAATGGGAGACTTGAGTTACTTTCTTAATTTTAGCATAAAGCAGAAAGAGGATGACACATTTTTGAGTCAATCAAAATATATTAAGAACATTCTTAAAAAATATAAAATGGATAAGGCTAAACCAATAAGTACTCCAACGAGTTCCTTAGTGCAGTTTGACAAGGACTCTAAAGGCAAATTTATTGATCAAAAGAAATTTAGAGAAATAATTGGATCATTACTTACTTAACTGCTAGCAGATCGGATATTATGTTTAGTGTTTATCTTTGTGCAAGATTTCTAGCCGATCCAAAGGAATCCCATTTGACCGCTGTTAAAAGAATTTTGAGATATCTTTTGGGAACTCAAAACTTAGGGATATGGTATCCTAGGAAAAGCTCTTCTTTTGAAATCATTGGATATTCTGATTTATATTGTAGGGTGTAGAGTTGATAAAAAAGGTACTTCAAGAATTTATCAATTCATTGGAAACTCTTTAGTTTCCTGTTCTAGTAAAAAATAAAATTCAGTAGCCCTTTCTACCGCTGAAGTAGAATATATTACCTTAGGTAGTTGTGTGACATAAGTTCTTCGGTTAAAATAACAACTTACAAATTTAGGATTTTTAATTAGCATTATTCCAATTTTTTGTGGTAATACACGTGTCATATGCATTTCAAAGAATCCTATTCATTACTCTAGAACCAAGCATATAGATATAGGTCATCACTTCATGTTAGACCATATCACTAGAAGAGAAATTGAGCTACATTATATAGCTACTGAAAGTCAACTTGCAAACATTTTCACAAAATCACTTGCTTTTGAAATATTTAGCACCTTAAGAACCAGATTAGGTATTATTGATATTCATGCTTGAGATTCAAAATTCAGCAAATTCCATTTGTGATGTATCTTATTGTTGATGTTTATGTTTTACTCGTTGTTTGTGATTTATCTTTATTTGATTTTTGTTTTTCTGAATTTTGGGTTTGATTTCTCCTTTGTATTATTTTTATTTTTGTTTGTATGTCTTATGGATCCTTGTTGACTTATTTTTAGAAAAGAATCATGATTGTCATGTGCAAATCTAAAAATTCATTTTCCAATCATACTATATGAACCACTTTTGTATTATACAAAATCACTAGATTTTACATGCTAGTTTTTCTAAGTTTGTAAGATGAAAATATGTTTTTGTAAACTATCATACTACGAATTATTCATTTTTCATTTGTACGAATAGGGAGGGAATTCCAAATGCAATTATTTTTCAAAGATCATCTGTACGAATATCTATTCGTCTGTAGAATCCTATTATCAATTTGTGTGTGGATAAACCTAACTACCACAATACGATCATCCTAGACAAACACCTATTCATTTGTATGATCGTATTGGTCCAAAAGTCATATGAAATTACTCTTGGGAATTACAATTTACGAAAAGTCATTTCATTTTTGACCATTTCTATTTCATATGTACGTGTACGAAATCATATTCATATGTACAAACCCTATTTTGTACTGTATGATCATTCTAATTTTTTTTAATTGAAAGGTATTCATTGAGTTTTCTTCACAATCTCTTTCAATCACAAATCATCATGTGTTCAAAACTCTTCAAATGACAATGAGCAGTAGCAAGCGAGCTCAACATTTTAGAGGCTCTTCTTCTTGTTCTACTCAACTAGATAATAACTTTCTTTTGAAAGAAAATGAAGAAGCCTACTATTTCCTTGAGGAAAAAATCACTCATCTCGTCTTCTTATCCAAGAAGATATCAACTTTCTATAATGCCTCTTTTTTATTCTACAAAAATTTTCTTCATTCACATATTAATATATGCATTCTATTCTAAAACCTTTTATTATTTCCTTGCTAATCTGAGAATGAGAGAAAACCATAAAAAAATATCTTCAAATGTGTTTGAAGAGAGGGTAGAAATCACTAAGGAGGATTTAGGAAATTTCCTACATCTTAGAACTGAAGGGGTAAGGGCACACACTATGACTTCAATAGCTAATTTTGACTGGTCTTCTATAAATCAAACCCTTAGAGATGTACCTTTAGTTTATCACCAATCTCGTGTACATTATTTAAAAAAAATGTCAGGATCATCTAGCATATTTTGAGAACATCCATTATTCCTAAAGCTGGTGGTTGTATACCCTCATGCCTTTTCTTTCTATTGTCACATATCTTATAATGTCAAACACTCCTATTGATGAAGCACAACTGATTATGGACTACATTAATAATCTTATCAATATTAGACTTCCTACTACTAAAAGGAAGAAGAATGTAGCTTTAGGACACTTGGTCGCATATATCCTTGAAAAATAATACAATTTGATTCATCACGATCCACCTACTCATCTTCCAATCTATTTCACTAATGCTTCTTTTTGTTCTCTATTCATCGGGATCAAGGGGGTGAAGGAGATGAAAATGGAGAAGGAGAAACACATACACCTGCTTCTAAACTTGAGCATCATTTTTATCAGGAAATGATTCATCATTTTGATCGACTTGAGTCTCATTTTGATTAATGATTTGATCATATTATGTCTCGCTTAGACTGGCAAGATGCTAGATACAATGAAGATATAGGCTAGGTTAGAGGGCAGTTTGATTCTATCAACAAAGTAGCTACCATTAATAGCTACTTTACCAAGTTCTCTCCTCCTTGGCCACCTTCAGATCACGATCCTTTAGCATTTTAGGTTTTATTTTCTATTGTAGTTGATGTATGTTTTGTTTCACTTTAGTATTTATGTGATGGATTGAGATATTTTGTATTTATGTATCAAGTTGTATTTGTATTATATGGTGAATAAATTTCTTGTCTTGTGTTGATGTTAATTCTCTTAAATTATCTTTGAGTTTCTATTATTCAAATTACTAATGTTGATCTAAGATAAAATATTAAAATATTTTGCACTACAACTTAAGTTCCTAGTAAAATTATTTTTCCCTTCTTAAACTTTAAATCAATTTATAAATGTTGAAGTATTATAAATGAGATGCCAATTTATAAATGTTAAAGAATTATGGCACTGCAAGGTGTGGCATTGTAGTGCTCAATGCATGTATTAAATGACAAAATGATCAAATTCAAATGCTATAGTAGTTTAGGCCACATGGCACAGTAGCACTAGTTCTGGGAAATTATAATGGCATTTTAGAATTAGGCCACCACTCCAGTATTGCCATGTGTTAGCACAACAATGATCGTGTTAGTTGATCGTTGTGATGCTTTCAATATTATAGTGATGAAACTATTGTGGCACTGCAATGTTAGTTTTAGCACTATGACGCTTTCCAAATACTAATAATATGACTTTCATATGATTCTTTTAACTAATGACTTAACAAAATTTAGTAACTAATTTTGACTAGCACTGTAACACTTAAAAGATAAACGCTTCGATGCTAGTTTATATAATTTTTAAGGCTATTAAATCTCAAGTCATGGAACCATACCTAAATCAAGGAAAGCGCTGTGGTGCTATGATATCATGTGCTAGAACACTGAAATGAAGTAATGTAAATACAACTTATTGACTTAGCTATGAATGTAAAATGCAATGCAATGAAAATAACAACAACACTAAATGCATTGTATTGTAATGTAAAAAATAATAATAAAAACAAAAAATGAAATATAAATATGCAATTATCAATAAACTATGAGTAGATCTAATTTATTAATTAATTCAGTAATATAATAAAAATTTAAATAAAATAAATTCCTTACTAGCAACATTGCGAAATACTTGATAGGGGCAATAGAGTAACCTAAAGAATTATGAATATGATTTAGGGATCTATCAATTTCTAAATAATGCTTAGACTTTCATTGATATAAAAAAGTAAAAAAACCTCATTTAATAAATTCAAATATACATGCCAAATTAAGTAATATAGTGATATGGTACAATATCGATCCCATAATTAAAAATGTTTACTTGCAAAAACTAGTACTATATAATTTAGCTTTAATAATTTTCTTACTCAATAAAAATAAGATTTAGTTGAGATTCAATCACTTTAGTAAAATTAATAGCAATGTAATCGATACACATATATGAATAAAATATCTTGGACTGATGAAATGCAAAATTAATATGTTTCCTAATGATTCTCTTAATAATATGATATTATTTAGAGCATAAGCATCATCGACCACTAAGTCAAGCATGAAGAGATAAACGATAGGTTTAACGTATTCCACTCTCAATACCACTCTAAACTCTCATAGTCAATCACCCTTTGAAAATCTCAGAAGAGTAAGTAAAGCATGTTCTGTTAATCACCCCCTCATGACATTCCATCTCAATAAATTTAATAGATGACAAGCACTATGCCTATGCTTACATCATACTAATCCAATATATGATTATGCTGCTTTCCTATTCCTAACTCCACATTATAATTAATATTAATTACACATATGGCCACTATATACATTAAATGAAGACCTGGTATATTGAAAATAATATATCATTAATTTAAAGATTAAGAGAAATTATTAGTATTCCATATTTAATTTACACCATAAATCCAGAACTATGTGAATTAGCTAGCCATGAAAAATAATTATAGTAAACTCATTTTAATATTAACATACAAACAAAATATACATAAGAAAAGACACCACCATATGGTTCAATAATCTCCTCTAAAATTCTCCTTGAACTCACATAATTACTTCCACAAATACTGACCAAATAATCTAAAGAAGTGGATCTAGTGCTCCCTGAATTTCCTTAGTTATCGCTCCTAAGAGAATTTCATAGAGATACCATGAAGTCAAAATTTTACTAAGTGACATAAATCCCATACTAACATAACATATAGATTATTTATAAAAAGCACATAAAACAAATTCTAGCACCGTGGTGCTTGGTATATTTGTGCTGTGGTGCCCATAAATTAAGCTAAGCTAACATGCACCTACTATTGAATAAATCAACCCATTACTTCATTGGTAGATCATGGCTTAAACATTTACAAAAGTAGTGCTATAGTGGTATTGACATTTGAGACCTATAAAGTTTACATGGTCCTCCTCTGACTCAATAGTGATAGAATTTGGAGTCACAACATTGTATAGATAGAGATTGTGGTTGGCAACACTGTCTCCTCTGATGTTGTGGCATTGGGATAGTTGGCTAGGCTTTGCAGTGCTAACTCATCCAACACTGTGATGCTATCAAAAGGAGATTAGGCACTTCCATGTCTATATTTGGATGTTATGACAATGTCAATGATGGCATCGTGGTAGTATTATGTCTGGCACCGTGACATTGTGCCATACTTGAAAAAATTGCCCATTTTCTATGTTTTCTTGAACAAACACAAATAAAATAACATGTTTTAACTAACAAATTAAAACAAATTATAATATTATTTATACTAATTAAAACTCTCTAGTGTTAGAGACATCGATTGTTGGGGATAAGGAGATTGTAGGAGTTCTTACTTTAATAAAAGGATCAATTTTATTAGACGTAAAATCATCAACAATTTAAGAGCATGTTATAATGCCTATTAAGTGAATATTGAACAAGCCATTATAGTTGGGCACATTTCCTCCCAATAAAATCAACCATCTTTCCCTAAATAAACATTTCCCCCTTAATTCCTTCTCTCATAATGAATAATAGATCCCTTGGGCCTCAAGGGCTTATCATAATGCTCAATCAATAAAGTTGGAGGATGAGATGATATCTATGTATCATATGCTAGGGAATTAAACCTTATTATACAAAATAAAAGGATATTGGAGAGGATGCACGGGTATTAATTATAAAAGAATAACATAGAGATTAATATGTAGAGCATGGAAAAATATAATGGAGTTAAGTTGTAGGGGAATTGATCAGAGAATGAAGAAATATATTGAAAAAAGTACTTTCTCAGATAAATTTCTGAATATGTTAGAGGATTGAGAAATAATCACAGAATCTCCAAAAGAAGGTCAAAATCTTCATACAACAAGAAAAATCTTAATTTCATTCATCTTAGGGTCATAATAATGTTACACAATTAAGACAACTCTTAATAAAAATATACCATAGTTCAAATGATAAAAGCATCATAAAAAAAGGGAAAACTAATTGAATAAAAGGAAAAAGATGTCACATTAACCAATTACATTTAAACAAGAAAAAAAGGACAATATATAAAATAAAAATAACAAAAATTAAATAGATAAAAGACTCAATGACAATGATAAATATAAACTTGGATGTAAGATTTGTTGTTTCCATCAATCCTCGAATGTTCTATTGTTGATATTGATAGTTTCAAAAGACATAAAAAATCAAGAAATATCAAAAAGCAATACAAGTAATGAAATTGTTATTAATGAAAATAGGTTGTGATTGCCTCCTCAATATATCTGCCATTAAATATATGACTCTTTATTGGGAGAACTGGAATGGTGAGTCAACCTTGGGACATCAAACAACAAGAAAAAAGGACTCAAATGAAGGAAACAAATTATAATCTTCTTTTTTTTTTGTTTTTTAATATGGAGTTAATATTGAGCTTAGTTAGGTTGATTAAACTAGAAAATTAATTTGTCTTGGTCAGGTTGGGTAAATTGGTTAAGGTCTAAATTGTTTTAAGACACTATCAATAGCTACGATTCAAACCTCAAGAGGGAAATTTGCTAGAGTAGTTTTAGGGTTTAAATTTAAGCACAATTAAAATTTTGATTTGAATTTGAACAAAGAAGTTGTGTTTTTAAGCTGTAGTCTTTATGTTTGAATTTTAAGGTAAAGATTTCAAATTTGAAGGAGTTTTATTGAAGAAATTTTAGGAAAATATTTAAATTGAGGATATTGATGAGGCTATTAGGGCATTGGATTCTAGAGAAAGTGGAGAGAAAGTAAATGAACAAGGGAGAAGATGAAAGTGAAATAACTAGATCAACAAGAGGGGGGGGGGGGGGGATTTGTAAAAACTTTGTAGCAATAATTAAACACCTAAGCAAGAGTTCTAATTTTTTTTGATGTTTTTAAATTTTTAACATAAAAACTTTAACTACTACAAAGGAAAATAATTGAACTCAATGTGGAACAATGAAATCCTTTTTCTTTCATAGTTTTCACCAAGAAAATATTATGAAAATAAAGTGCAAGCAAAAAATAAAAAGCGATAAGGAAAAAGCACACAGGAATTTTATAGTGGTTCGATCAAACCTTAACCTACATCCACTCCTCGGAGTTCTCCGCTCTGAGAATTTCACTACAAACTATAGCTCTCCTTTCCCCCCCCCTTGGCAAGGCGGAGAAGCCCTTACAAGACTCACTTTCACCAACCCGGCGTGGCAGAGTGCCAAGCACTGTTTTCACCCTCCTGGCGACGGTAGAGTACCTTCTCATTTTTCTCCCTCCTGAAGAAGGAGAGTACCTTCGAGGTTTTGGATGTAGAAGAGTCTCCCCCTCAGAAAGCCTCCCACAAGTTCTTTCTGGGCCATAGGAGGAGCAAGATGCAGCAAGAACGGAGCAACCGTGAGATCTCCCTCACACCTCTTCTCCCTCACCAATCTCACCTTCTCCTTCCTCTCTCAAACCCTAAAAACTTATCAAGAGCACTCTCCCAATGATTCCCTCTCTAATCACATCACTGTCTCTCTAAAAAACAAAACAATTTTGACACATAAAACGGGCTCCAAAATCCCTGAAATTTTCAAAGTAGTCGTTACTATCATACAGTGTGATTTAATATCGTACAATATGATATATAACATGCCTCATCCTGGTACGAATGTGTATGAATAGTTCAAAATATAATTGTATAGTATGATAATAAATCATACGGTATGATACTCAACACTACTTCTTGTACAGGACAATAGCTGGGACGAGCAATAGTCTCTATGTACATCGTATGGTATGGTCCACATCGTACAATATGAATGGTCAAAATCAAGGCATCATCCAAGATGAGATCTGGGATGATCAAATGTTGTCTCTGTTCATCGTATGGTACGATCTACATCGTACAGTATGATGAGGAAAAAATAAAGGATCGTCCAGGACGATCTCCAGGATGATCAGAATTCATCTCTGTTCATCTTATAGTACGAACGTGTTCGTACAGTATGATTATTAATCAGTAATTAGGCCTTGATTTATTCCACTAATCATGGGTTAATTTAAGTAGGTATTTAAAAATACATCGTACAGTATGAATTGCTTCGTACAGTACGAATGGCTGAGAATAACTTACTTAAGTTAATTTGACGGGTAGGGTTTTGGATTTGTAACATATCATACAGTACGATAATATTCGTATAGTACGATCTGTTAACAGAAAATGTTTTACAAGATCAGATCATACAGTACGAAATAAATTCATACAATATGATCACCAGAGAAAGAAAATTTATATTTTTACTTTTAAAACCCTCTCCCCCTATGTGTGTGCATGGTTGCTCAGACTTACATACAGTTTGTGGTCAGACTCAAGAAAAGAAAAAAAATAAAATAAATATGAAATTACATTATTTCAGACTCACACTCCTAATCTAACCAGTCTTGAATCTTCCTGTTATTGTGATTTTTCTGAAATGTTAGTACTCATAGGCAATAGCAGAACTCAAATGATATTCAATGAATAGATAGTTTAGGCAATCATTATTTGTCATCATAAAAATCTCAAACTCGGGGTCATGGGTTGCAACATACTCCCCCTTTTTGATGATGTCAAATAATATTTGTTTTAGGCATATTTGAGATGCATTTTTTTTTATTTTATTTCCTTATTTTTTTTTATAAGAAAAAGAAATGCAATACAAAATAAAAAATATGTAGTATGAAATTGAAAAAGAAAATGCATTCTATTTAAACATCAGGAAACATAAGAGCATACTACAACACTTCTCCCCCTTTTGATAGCACTAAAAAGAGGAGCAAACAAAAAAAAAATACAACACAGATACACTTCAAAGGGAAGGATCCTGATCACTTGGAGGTGGAAGGTGGGCTTGGTTGGAAGTAGTGAAGGATTGTGACAAATTGGTGATCAATCGTGGTGAAGCATTCCCCAAACCATTGCATGTCAGCCTCATGTTACTGATGTTTCTCTTGTATGTATGTATCGAGACGAGTCTGAAGTTGGTCGAAGAGTTCGACCAAATCATCATGAGGATGAGCTGGTGTAGGTGCTCGGGGTGCTCCATGTCGTCGTGGTCAAGCTTGAGCTGCTGTTGGGGCATCTTCTCCTTCTTCTTCATCAAAGACGGGTTCTTCAGGCTCTTGTCCCCGATGGAAAGGAATACAGAAAGAGGCATCTGTATAAAATATTGGAAGATTATCGTGTTCACCATGATAGATTAATTGGTATTTATTTTGAAGGATGTATCCTATAAGGTGACCAAGAGCTAGATTTTATTTTCGACGAGTAGTAGGGAGGCGAATGAAAGTCATATGATGAATGTAGTCAATAATCATATCTGCCTCATCAAATTTGGTGTTGTACATGATAATATAGGTAGCGACAGATAAAGTCGGGGTCATGTTAATCCGGTCTCCAACTTTGGGTATTATAGAGGTTCTAAGGACATGTTGAATAATTATGGCATTTGGATGAGTGATTAGATGAGTGGTTGGTGTTGAAAGAAGGCGACATTACTAAGGACACAATTAACATCACTCCAGTCAAATTCATTTGTGAGAAAGGAATGAACCCTAGGCCCTTCATTAGATAACCCAATGTATTGGGCGATGTTAGCTTTGGTAATTTCGATATTTTGGCGAAAAAAAAAGAGTGGAAATTTAGGTTGTCGATGGTATAGGTTAGATTTGCTAGAAATTCCAAAAGAAGTTTAGAGTTGTAGGGGAAGGCCAGGGTGAGGAGGAACTAGAAGGTGGTGGAAGCAAAGAGGTTTAGTACCTCGAAATTCAGAGCAACCTGATTGAACATTTTGGATGGCATAATCTTGCAAGATTTATACCTGTGAGCAGCCTGATTGAGCATTTTCAGCACTTAGAAAGCAAGAGCTGTGATGGTTAGAGGAAGATGAGCTTCCAGCTACCAAATGACTCCTCTTGCTAGAACTAGACATCGTGGAGAGGCTGAGTAAAAGGTGAGAAGGAAATGGTATGAGTGAAGTGAGCTGCAAGTGAAGCAAATTTATAGAATTTTTTTTCAACATCATACAATATGATCGTCTATCGTAGTGTACGATATGGTAATAAATGATCTGATGGGTCATTTTGGGAAAAGGTGGTCAACTCGTACAGTACAATGTGTATCGTACGGTACGGTCAGAAGGATTTCGATCTTCCTGAGGGTCGTCGGTATGACTTTTGACAAAAAGTTTCGTACTGTACAATAGGTGTATCATATAGTATGAACAACAATTATATCATACCAGACACCTTTAACTCGTTCTCATCCGTTTTGCTGAGGTGGATCACACGGTACAAAGTGGAGGTATCGTATAGTACGAAAACCAATAAATATCATACCAAACAGAGTTAATTCATCCCAATTCGTGCTGATGTGGATCGTATAGTATGAAGAGGAGATATTGTACCATACGATGATCAATAATGTCATACCAAACGGCTTCAATGATAGCCAGTTGTATCTTACAGTATGATGTATATCATACAATACGATCAACAGAGGCAAAATTTGCCTATGGGTTGTATTTGTGAAGATTTAGATATATCATATAGTACGAAGAATGATCGTACAATACGATAATAAAATGTCAATTTCGGTGGTTTTGTGTAGTGAGTGTGTGATGATCAGGAACAACCTTAGAAGAATTTTTTTTTAATTTTTTTTAATGTTTTTGTGTGTATTTTTTTCTATTTTTATTTTATGCATTAATGTCTATGACACCTAGTCTAGTCCTCAAGGCACTAAAGGTGTCGAACACTAGTGGTTTTATGAATATGTCAGCCAATTGATCTCCTATGGCGATGTGATGCAATTCTATATCTCCCTTAGCAACGTGATCTCTTATGAAATGGTGTATAATGTCTATGTGTTTCATTCAAGAGTGTTGAATTGGGTCTTAGAGATGCAAATTGCGCTTGTGTTGTCACACATGATTGAGATGATTCCTACAGGTAGGCCAAGATCAAGAATTTATTATTTTAACCATAGTACTTGTGTAACGCAACTTCCTACTACAATATGTTCTGCCTCGGCCGTGGAAAGGGCTACTAAATTTTGCTTCCTACTGGACCAAGAAACTAATGATTGTCCTATGAATTGGCAGGTACCAGAGGTGTTTTTTCTATCCTACATCCTACAAAACCAGAATCTGAGTACCCTAAGAATTTAAAGGAAGTGTTGTGCCTAGGATACCAAATTCC
>NW_021318864.1:129665-138628 GCF_001605985.2 Dendrobium catenatum
GTAGTGTTGTCTCCCAATGTTACTTTGCCTCCAGTTCTAGTCTCTAGTAGAATGAACTTCTTCATATCTTCAGTGATGTGTCACGAGCAGCCACTATCCAGGTACCATATGCTCTCACTAGGTCTTTTGTGAAAGCATCCCTACAATTTCATTCAAGGGTTAGATTTGGGAACCCAAGTTAGTTTGGGTTCCTCCTTATGCTTGCATGAATGAGATGTATGTATGCTATGATGTGATGGATTCACTTTAGGTTTTAATACTAAGTGTGTCTTACGTTGAATTGTACAAGTACGAGCTATGTGACCTAGCATGCCACAAGAGAAGCACCTAACACCAGGAAATGGATTCACTAACCTATGTGAGTGGTGATGCCTCTTCCTAAAGTTGTGTGATGCATTCTATGTTGGGGGTTGACTAGGTTGGGTTAATGTGAGTGATGCAATTTCTTTTTCTAGTTCTTTCATTTTTTTTAAAGTGTTATTTTGATATGTCAATCTATGAACTTCTATTTTTAACAAATGCTCAATGTGATCTACTTTTAATGCAAGTTTGTCTAGTCTATCAAAAGCTTCTTCTAGTTCAACTTGAGTGGTTTTCAAGGTTTCATGCATTTCAGTTAGTTCAATATGCTTCTTATTTAATGCATCATACTCATCAAGAAGTAGCATATGATCTTATCTAAATCAGAATTTTCTTTGACTAAGTTAGCATGCTCAGTTTATAAACTACTAAACTCAATATTAAGACTAGCATGCATCTTTTTCAATTTCCTATATGAGTCATGATTTTTTTTTAGAAATGAGCAATAAATCTTCATATGAAAGTTCACATACCTCATCTTGATCCGATTGATCAAGATTATCGTTATCCATTAGACACAGATTTGTTACCTCCTCCTCTGCTTCTTCTTTTAATAATTCTAAGGCAGAGTCATCCCAAAAAGCTTATTGTGTCTTCATTTTTCCTTTCTTATACTTGGCTTTTTCCTTGCTCTTTTCCTTAGCAGGTAGACTCTTTAAGTTGGGGCAATCAGCTCGAAGGTGACCTGGCTTCTTGCACTCAAAATAGATTGTATCAGATGAAACTTTATTAAACTTTGAGCTTTTATATTATTCCAATTGTTCTGATGACGCCTTTATTTTCTCTTTAAGAAGTTCTTGAACTGTCAGGTCATCAGTGCTATATCATATTCTTCCTCCCCTACAGAGCTATCACTTTCTAAGTTATTTGCTTTTAATGCCACCATTCGCTCATTCTTCTTTTCACCTGTATCACTTTGTCTTTGACTCACTCTTGCTCATATGCAATGAGTGATCCAAGGAGATTATCAATATAATAAACATTAAGTTCTTTAGATTCAGTGATATAAGTTATATTAGCATCGTAGGAACTAGGTAAGCATCTTAGAATCTTATTAACTTTCTCAGAATTTGAAATCTCTCTACCTAATGCATGCAAGGATGTCACGATTTGAGTGAACTTAGTGTACATCTTAGATATTGTAAAATCCCTTCGAAACTGATTTTTTTGAGTGCTGTTAGTCCGGACGAACTGGCCTTAGTCCTGGACGAACTGAAGAAAATTATGAATAATCTGTCAATTTCATCTGGACGAACCTGTAAGGGTCGGGACGAACCGTCGGGACGAACTTAACCCGAGAGTTTCATCCAGGGATAAAATAAATTGGAATTAATTTTGTCTGGACGTTTTGAGTACAGAGGAGTTCATCCCGGGACAAATGGGAATCGTCCGAGACGATCCTGTTTGATAAATATCCGATTTGAGATATTTTGGATCATTTTGAAGAGAGAAAAAGGCAGGAGAGAGAAAGAGAAGGAAAGAGAAAGAAGAGGCTTAATTTCGGAGGCTGCAGAGCGCTTTTCGTCCGACGATGCAGTTGGAAAATTTGTTTGTCTCGAAGTAAGGACTCCGAATCCTATTTTTGATTTCGAAGACTTTGAGTTTTGATAATTCTATGCTCAGTTTTGTGTTTCCGTTACCGAATAACGTGCATAATTTTGTATTGACAAAAGTTTTGCCGCACAACTTTTGATATATTTCTGATATGATATTTTTACACGATTTGAGTATTTTCTGTAAAGTTTCTACCTTTTATTTTGAGTTCTGTGCGATTTTTATCCAATAGAAAATTATCAGGATGTTGAAAAATGTTGCTTCAGTATGATTAAAGTCTTATATTATTATTTTCCATGATCTCTGGTAATTTGATAAATTTCTGAATCTGTGATTTATGTGTACATTCCGTGTACTACCGTTATGCCGCTGATTTCTCGTACGACCTCTAATTTTCTGAATTTATGATTTGAATGATTGAATATGCATACGAATGTGAAAATATGATTGAATTATTGTTATTGTTATTGAAAGATAAGTGCAGACTGGTTGAATCATTGGTTGGAGATTCTTCAGCCGATGGGCACAGAGTGACGACTCTTATTGAGCCAACGGATATGGATATGGATATATGGATATATTTATGGATTTCTACAACAACACTATGGATTTCTACAACACCACAATGGATATATGGATATGGATATAACAACACAAGGTATACAACTATACATCCAGTTATTGTACTTGTTCAGTAAGACTCTTGTATTGAATTACTTGTGTACGATATTGGCCTATTGATCTCATTATGGATTTATTGATATCGATGGACTTCTTGTATTGATTATTGATTTATTGATTTTGAATGGATTTATTGATGAATGTATTTATAGATTTATTGATATCGGCGAATTTAATGTATTGGATTGATTTCTTGACGAATGGATTTACTGATGGGTTTACAGGTTTACTGTTATTGTCGGTTCATTGATACTGCATATTGTACGTGTCACAGTACATAGATACTGATATTGATATGAATATTGATATTGTATTGATTCATTGATACTATCGCTTCATTGATATACCGTATTGAACTGCTGCATGTGATTCATTGATAAATATGGAATAGGTTTTACTGTATTGATTTGATTGTTTTATATGATTTCATACTGATTGATAGTATTGGCCAGAGATGATTGATTTGATTGATTCCATTGATAGGATATTGATTTAACTGTCAAATCAACGAATCCTTTCACTATGGATGCCTGGGGCGTCACAGATATTGTTTCTCTAGGTTTCATAAGGAAGAGTTCATAATCATGCAACAAAATGTTAAGCTTAGACTATTTTACTTCCCTTGTTCATTCGTATGTAATGCACAGTCTATCCCAAATCTCCTTACCAGTAGCACAGGTAGAAACTCCCATATAATCCTCAGACTTTAATTTACAAAAAAAGCAATTTAAACACTTAGCATTCAATTGGGATAAATCCCTATCCTCATTGCTCCATTCATTAAAAGGGACTTGAGTTTTCACTCCATTCAAAGTTTTAAAAGGTGCAACATATCCATCATTGACTAACATCCACATGCAGTAATCAATAGACTGTAAAAAAGTAGACGTTCTAATTTTCTAGAAATCAAACGGGATGTTATCAAAAAGAGGTGGACGGGCTATTGAATAACCCTCCGCGGTGTTATGATTACCAAAATGCAACATGATCATTTTTTTTCAAGATTTTCTAAAATACTATTTTTGAAAACAGGCTCTGATACCAATTGAAATAACTAGATTGATAAGAGGGGGGTGAATTGTGAAAACTTTATAGCAATAATTAAACACCGAAGCAAGATTACTAATTTTTTTTTATGTTTTTAAATTTTTAACATAAAAACTTTAACTACTATGAAGGCAAATAATTGAACTCAATGTGTAACAATGAAATCCTTTTTCTTTCACAGTTTTTACAGAGAAAATATTATGAAAATAAAGTACAAGAAAAAAATAAAAAGCGATAAGGAAAAAGCACACAGGATTTTTATAGTGGTTTTGTCAAACCATGACCTACGTCCACTCCCTGGAGTCCTCCGCTCTGGTAATTTCACTACAAACTATAGCTCTCCTGTTGCCCCCCTTGGCAAGGCGGAGACGCCCTTACAAGACTCACTTTCACCAACCCTGCATGGCAGAGTGCCTTCGAGGAGAAGGAAGAGTACCTTCGAGGGCACGGATGTAGAAGAGTCTCTTCCTCAGAGAGCCTCCCACAAGTTCTTCTCAGGCCATAAGAGGAGTAAGATGCAGTAAGAACGGAGCAATCTTTTGATCTCCCTCAGGCCTCTTCTCCCTCACCAAGCTCACCTTGTCCTTCCTCTCTCAAACCCTAAAAACTTCTCAAGAGCTCTCTCCCAAGGATTCCCTATCTAATTACGTCCCCCTCTCTCTGTCTCTCTCAAAAGCATAACAATTTTGACACATAAAACGGGCTCCAAAATCCCTAAAATTTTCATAGTAGCTGTTACTATCGTACAGTATGATTTAATATCATACAGTATGATATGTATAATATGCCTCATCCTAGTACGAAGGTGTACAAATAATTCAAAATCTTATCATACAATACGATAATAAATCGTACGGTATGATACTCAACACTACTGCTCGTACAGGACGATAGCTGGAACGAGCAAAAGTCGCCTCTGTACATCGTATGGTATGATCCACATCATGCAGTATGAATGGTAAAAATCAAGGCATCGTCTAGGACAAATTCTGGGATGATCAAATGTCATCTCTATTCATCGTATGGTATGATCTACATCGTACAATACAATGAGGAAAAAATAAAGGATCATCCAAAACGATCTCCGGGATGATCAGAATTCATCTCTGTTCATCATATAGTACGAACGTGTTCGTACAATATGATTATCAATCAGTAAATAGGCCTTGATTTATTATACTAATCACGAGTTAATTTAAGTAAGTATTTAAAAATATGTCGTACAGTACGAATTGCTTCGTACAGTACGAACGGCTGAGAATAGCTTACTTAAGTTTATTTGATGGCTAGGGTTTTAGATTTGTAACATATCGTACAGTACGATAGTATTCGTACGGTACGATCTGTTCACTGAAAACATTTTACAAGATCAGATCGTACAATACGAAATAATTTTGTATAGTACGATCACTAGAGAAAGAAAATCTACATTTTTACTTTAAAACACTCTCCCCCTGTGTGTGTGTACGATTGCTCAGACTTACATGTAGTTTGTGCCCAGACTCAAGAAAAGAAAAAAAATAAAATAAATATAAAATTACATTGTTTCAGACTCACACTCCTAGTCTAACCAGTCTTGAATCTTCCTGTTGTTATGATTTTCCTGAAATATTAGTACTCACAGGCAATACAAGAACTCAAATGATATTCAATGAATAGATAGTTCAGGCAATCATTATTTGTCATCATCAAAATCTCAAACTCGGGGTCATGGGTTGCAACAGAAAAAAATATCATGAAGTACCATAATCTCTAATGTAAAGTAAATAGAAAAAGAAAGAAATCACTATTACACCTCATGTACATATCAATCATGAAAATTGCCTCTTAGAATATCGCATTTGGTAGAGAAAACTTAAATTTATTCTAAAAATTATGAATCACAATAGATCTTTTTGCAAAGCATGGTTAATTAAATTTATTTAGATTATCTCAAACAATAAGAATGATCTAATAACAACTTATAAAACTTAACAAAAAACATTAAATTTCTATTCTAGTAAAAAACTAACCAAAAGACCATTCTAAAACTTAAAACTTTTTAAAATTATTCAAGAAAAATCACAGATAAAACATAAAAAGAAGTATTTTGTAATGAAATTCCACTTTAAAAACAGACCGTTATAAATCATTTTGAACTCCTTTCTACTTATGTTGATTATAGAAAATTAAAACAAAGAGAAATAAAAAAGGTGATGTTTTTTATACATCAAGTGATTGGATCTCCGAATAAGGGTGGCCAACATTGGTAGAAAGATGAAATTTTCTAAAATAGCCCCCAACCATAGGTGGGCTCTATGCACAGGATGCCAACTCATCTATCCTCCTGTTCTCAATCGACACCAAAGACGAATCCACCCTCATGGTCCTAGAGGCCATCACTAAATCTGATGAAGGTGGTAGAGAAAGCAATCTTATAGAGTCATCATTATCTAGAGAAAATAATATGTTCAAAGTCTGAACGTATCTCTACATCCAAACTCTAATTAAAAAAAAAACATGGCACATGGATTATATATGTAGAGTTTTAATATATATTTTTGAAAACTAATGACTCGACGTCCTGTCCCGATGCAGAGGTAAAAATTTTGAATTTACAGTAGATGAAAATTAAGGAGTTGATTTGCTTTTCATCTTTTCATCTTCAAACAAGCCCTTACTCATGTGGTCTATTATCTCCTTAAGTTCATCATTTTTGATCTCATGTTAGGTCCGTCATTTTTGTTCAGTTCATCTTCGAAGATGGATTGCTCTCTAATCCAAGAAGGATCACTCTCTCATCTACCAGACAGATTTGTACACTATACTTGAAAGGTTAGATTTAACCAATGATTAAGATTGATTAAGGTGGCATTTTATCTTTGGATTTGTTGAAGGCATAATTGGTGAAGCTACATACTCTATATGACATTTCTCTCAAAATAGTTTTTAGGGTTTAAGGTTTAGGGTTTAGGCCATTTGCTTATCTCCTCGTTGCAGTAGTCGAGAGCCTCCAATGAAAGCCAAATAGAAAAATATTTTATATTTTTCTTTGTTGTGAGAAATTCAATGCCACATTATATAGAAAGGAGAAAAAGGCAGTTAGTTTGGCGTATGGATAGAACTGATTTAAGAACTGATGCTTTCTCATCACTCATGTTTGACATCTACATGATCTAAGTAGATGTCAGTATTTCAGCCTAACAAATTAATAATTGTAACTTTCGATAAACTTTTGTACCTTCTAATATTTATCTTCATCCACTATAAGCCTAATCATAGCTAGAGAAGCCATTCTAGTCTCTGATTTTCAAAATTTTATATGGGAATTCAAATCAAGACCCTTCGTGAAATCAAATTTTGAACATAAAAAAATTCTTGCATTATCTTTCTAAAAATTTATTCAATAACTGTGATGATCCTTTGAACACTAAAATCAAATTTATGGGCATACCTCCAGTACAAATCATATGTGACATTCTCATCCTTATACACACCTTAGAAACAAGAAAAAATATATGAAGAGGAAACACAATACAGGGTGTGTATATTATGTTTAAGGGGAAGTAATTTATTTTTTGTGTACAAGCATCTAGTGTACAAACTTATACACAGTCAATATAAAGTCAATACACAACTTATATATAGTATGTATAAGCTAGTACACAGTCAATACATATCTTATACATAGTAAATACACAATTAATATATAGTTTATACACAATCAACACACAATTAATATATACATAATAAATACATAGATTGTACAATATTAATACATAGTTAAAACATAGTCAATAAATAGTCAATACATAACTTTTACACATTCAACGCATAATTAATACAAAGTTAATATACAGCTTGTACACAGTTAATACACAGTCAATACATAGCTTGTTCATAGTGTGTACAAGCTTGTAAACTATGTGTGCAAGCTATATATTGACAGTGTATTAACTATGTAAAAGCTTGTATATAATGTGTTGTAGTGGTACATAAATACACAAGGGGAATTATACATCGTGTATTTAAGCATTTCATATGCAATACACTATGTGCATAAGGAACAGAAAACATTCCAGTAAAATTTCCTCTGTTAAAATTTTATCTACAAATGAAAAGAGCTATACATTTATAAAAAAACCCTAAAAATTTGGGAGAAGTTTGAAATTTAATTATAAGTTTAAATCTATAGCACCTCCAACCAAATTAACTTCCACTGCATACCATAAACTCTCCATCGTTTTCTGGAGTTTTATTATCTTCAAATCTTCATAGACATTTGCATACCACCTTTCAGCCTCCACATTATATAAGCATATTAACTCCTTGAAAAATGCGTATCCTTCTCCATATCAATCTTCATTTTCACCAGCTCTTTTGTTCTTCATTTTTTTTCTTTTACAGAAGGTATCAAAAGTTCTATTGAGCTAAAATCCTAAACATTAGAGAGCTTTCATGAGATTTTTTTTCTTAAAAAGAAGTGCCAACCCAAATAGTAAATTTGAATAAGATTTTTGAAGATCTTTTTTAGAAAGTCAAAACTACCACCTTTATGCCCAGTCGGGTCATTAGAAAAGCAAAAAAATAAAATACAAATATATATTAAAATTCCACATGTCAAGATTTCATTGGAGTCCACACTAAAAGTTTGTTAGGGGTGTTTAGCCCTTATGAACTAGCACAAGGAAAACCAAGAGGGGAGGGTGAAATTACTAAACAACAAGAGGGGGGGGGGGGGGAAGTAAATCTTTCTTTTAATAAAAGTAACCCAACAAGAGTTGAATTTGTTTTGTTGTTTTATTAAATTTTATACAGAGAATCATAAACAGTTTCTTCCAAAAATTCACCAATGCAATAGTTTATGAACAATTAAATCAGTAAAAAATAACAGCAACTGATAGAGGAAAACACAACAAGAATTTATAGTGATGTTGGTCAAAATATGACTACTGTCCACTCCTCGGTCCTCCACTCCGGGATTTATCAACTGATAAAAATAGGTTCTCCTTTGCCCCCGCTCAGCAAGGCAGAGAAGAGCATTACAACCTTCCCTATTCGAGCGAAGCGGGGCGGAGTGCCAAACTCTATTTCGCCCTCCTCTGCGACGGCAGGAACCTCTCATTTCTCCCTCTCGTGGAGAAGGCAAGAACCTCGAAGTACGGATGTAGACGAGCCTTTCCCTTGGAGATCCTCCTCAAATCCTTCAGGTCGCCACAGAGGACAAAAGCATGCAAAATTGAGCAACCGTGTGATCTCCCCCCCCCCCCCCCCCCCCCCCCCCCCCCCCCCTCCCCCCCCCCCCCCCCCCCCACCCCCACACTCTCCCTCCAATGCTTCAC
>NW_021318864.1:138728-152242 GCF_001605985.2 Dendrobium catenatum
AATCAAAATCTCAAACTCGGGGTCATGGGTTGCAACAGAGGGGTGGAGGGGGGGGAGTTGGCATTTAAAATATTTCTTGATCAAAACATAAGCTTAAACAAAAATTCACCAAAAAGAAAACTAAAGTACGGAAATTAAATGTGAAAAGTAGTAATAAAGAATACATGAATTTACAGTGGTTCGGTCAACTTGACCTACGTCCACTCCCGAAGGTGGCCACTGAGTATTGCACTAAACTCAGTGACTCTCCTTGTGCTCCCACAACAAGGCGAAGAAGTATTTACAAACCTCCTTTCACTGACACCGGTGGGGTAGAGAACCCGTATCCTTTTGCTTCCTCCTGAAGCAGGCATAGAACCCGACTCCTTTTGCTTCCTCCCGAAGTTGGCAGAGAATGTCGATCAGTTGCTGAAGTAGACCTCCCTCGAAACCTAAAGGAACCAGGGATGATGATCAGGGAAGACGACTCGGATCCTTGCTTGGAGCAACCTTTATGAAATCCCTCACAAACTCCCCCTTATAAGATCCTCTCCCTCTCTCCCTTTCTCTCCCTCTCATTTAGGCTCTCTCAGGTCAAGTCAGTAGCAAAAGATTATCTCATTGAGTAAATTAGTGGTCTTAAATAGAAGAGCTTTAGAATAGATCTTAATTGCAACAAACCAACATTATTGTCTAGGACGATCTGAAGATCATTCTTTATGATCAGTATAAATTTAAATCAATCAGCCAGGATGATTTGGGACTATCAGAAGGAAATTTTTTTATATCATCCAGGATAATAGTATATCATCCTATATAATTAGTATAATTCATCAAATATCATCAAGACCATCACCCTAGATAGGAGTCTAGACGATGAAAATAACTTGATCATCCAGGATGATCTCACAATTGTCCAGATGATTAGTTCATAACATCAAAGATCTTCCAGAATATCACCCTGAATAGAACCAGGGCAATGTTTAATCATCTAGGAAGAATTAAGGTTTTGTTAACTGATCATCACGGACAATCCTGCGATCATCCAGGATGATATGATCAAGCAATTAAACCTTAATTGCTTTCCTTAATTACCAAGTTAATTTAGGAATAATTGTACTGTATCGTCCAGGATGATATCCTAGATGATGTCCATATTTAAAACATGCCTAAACAGATCTGGTGGCTGATTCTTTCTGATTTGAGCATATCATCCAGTACAATGTCAATATCGTCCAATGCGATTGCTTAATGACAGATGTCTTAACCATTATGCCCTAATTAGGGTTTATATTTTTAACTGGTCATATAGGATGATATTTAGATCATCCAGGACGATATGATCAAAAATATAGAACTCCAAAATAATCATAATTTTTCCCTCAAGTGTGTGTGTAAGGTTACTTTGTAACAGGACCCAAATTGATACAATTGACTCAAGAAAAGGTAAAAGATTACAGAGTGACTCATTCATAGTCTACCCAATCTTGAGCTAGCTTGAGCTGCCCTCGATCTTATGGGCATGAACTGTTAGTAGGCAAGGTAGTGGTAGAAAAATAGGAATGTTTGCTATCATCAAAATTTTATTCTCTGAAATCAGATTCACAACAATCTCCCCCTTTTTGATGATGGAAAACACAAAATTAATATTCAATTGAAGTATCATAATAAAAAATAATAACAGTGAATCAAGAAGTTCAAATTATACTAGAAAACCAATATAGTATATAAAACCAGTACAAGTACATACTCCACCTTTCTGATATCTCAAAAAGGAGGAGGGAAATAAATAAAATAAAAGCTACAAAATATAAGTAAACTACATTAAATGAAAAAGATGACATCATGAAAACAACTAAAATAAAGATGGCCCCTGATCATCCGAAGAAGGTGGTGGTGGTGGTGGTGGGTAAAAGTAATTGAAAAGACTGACAAACTGCTCTCCAAACAAGGCCATGTTCTAGTCATGCTGTCGCTGCTGGTGAGCCATATAAGAATCAAACTGAGTAATGTCATCCGCATGCTACTTCTCCTGTGCAACAATGTAGGACTCAAAATGTACCCCCCACTGGTCAAATTGCTCCACTAGCTGATCCAGCTGAGAGTGTTGGCAAAGCGGAGCAGGTGCAGGAACAAGAGAAGGAGCTTCCTCCTCCTTGGCTCCCTCAACTTCCTCGTGCCCTAGGTGGAGACGAGTACTGTAAAGAACATGGAAGGAATTATTTGAGTAGAAGGCAGGCTGAAAGTTTGGAGTGTCAGGATGTTGGAGGTTGTATTTGGATTCTAGTACATAGGTAATGATATGTCCCAGGGAATGATTGGGTTTCCTCCTATATCCTGGATCTCGAATGCTAGTCAGATATTAAATATATCAAAAGATCAGATAAAAGGCATTAAACTCATGATGGGCCATAATGTAGAAAGTGGTGATCAAAAGAAGTGGAGTGATATGAATGCGATCACCAGCTTTTGGAAGAATTGAGGTATGAAGGACATACTGGATTATCCTAGCATCTTTGAGTAAGCTGGTAGACTCTCCAACGTGATAGAAAATATTGGTATTTCTTAAAAGTGATTGGCTTGGGCCCAGTTGTAGTCAGGATCTTGACACAGAATATGGAGTTTGTCTTCTGTGGTGGACAGTTGCAAAAGCTCTTGATAGTCCTGATATGTAATTTCAACTGGTCGTCTATTCACATAGGACTGGAGGACACGGAAAGAGGAATTGATGTGATGGCTAGCAAAAAATTCAAAAAGTAACTCAAAGTTGAAAGGGATAGTAAGAGTAAGGAGGAAATTGAGAGTAGTGTGAGCAAATAGATTAAAAATAGGATATAAAAGGATGTTGGGGTTGACAGTTTGGGATACAGTAATCCCGGCCATCTTGTCCCTCTGATACGTGACTTGATCGACCGCCTCAATGAAATGAGGGTCAAGATTTGCCCTCAAGGAGCTTCCAGAAGGCATGCGAGACTTCTTTCCACCGACAATAATTAAGAAAAAAGAAGGAAAAGTAAGAGCAAAGAGGGTCGAAGAAAGTTTATGTGAGAAATATTGATTGAATGCCTCAATTTTTAAAGAAAAGATTCAATCATTTAGGATGATCGGGTGCAATAATTGCATCTGAGATGATTGGTAAAAAAGGAGATAATATCATCCAGGATGATCAGATATCATCCGAGATGATAAGACACAGGTGATCATCTCAAGGAGATAATTCGGACGACCGTTAAAAAGCATATCATCCAGGAAGATTAGGTGGATCGTCCAGGATGATCTACAATAATTGATTGTATCGGCAAAATTAAAGTCGTGTGCCAAAATTTGCCACGTGGATCGTCCAGGATGAACTGGTAGATCGTCAAGGATAATCATCAATAATTGAGCAGAATTTATGAAGATCATCCAGGAAGAAGAGGATCATCCAGGACAATCACAAATAATTGATACAGAAGACGATCAGATTATCCAGGCCGATAATAGATCATCCAGGATGATTAGAAGTAGAAGAGTCAGATCAGTCGTCAGATGGAATTTCAAGAGTGAATTGAATAGATCATCCAGGATCATATAAATATCTTCCAGGATGATGTGATAAAAAGTTCAAAATCAGAGGATGGATGGAGATGAAAAGAGAAGGCCCAAAAATATAAAAATTAATAAAAAAAGGTAAAAATAAAATACGAAAAAGATAAAAGCATAAAAAGAATGAAAACTAAGGTTTTTTTTTAATCAAAGCTCGAACATGATAAATTCTCCATGTGATTGAATTAAAAATTTATAAGAATCAATGAGTTAATGTCATCAAAATTGGAAAAACGATAGAACAACTGATCCTGTTAGCCCTAGCTCGATCTTCTCCTAGGGCAAACCATCTTTTGAAAACTAAAATTTAAACTAGAAAAACCAATTGCATAAGAAAAAAAGATATGTTTAAAACTTGGTTCAAGAAAAAATATTTTATAGAATAATATATCAAAATAATTAGTTACGGTAATGAATTTCAAAATCAAACATTTGAAAAATATCAAGTGACACATGAATTCTTTTAAGATTTA
The DNA here is from genome assembly GCF_001605985.2 of Dendrobium catenatum. NCBI lineage: Eukaryota > Viridiplantae > Streptophyta > Magnoliopsida > Asparagales > Orchidaceae > Dendrobium > Dendrobium catenatum. The sequence goes on from NW_021318864.1 coordinate 142,766, forward strand.
AAATTTTTGAAAGAGAAGAAAGCTTGCTTTTGTGGGCTCATTTTATGTCTCTTGTTAATTGATTGGTGTACTTTATGTATATTTTAATTTTTGATACACTTTATATATTTTTTTTCAATTTGGCATCATTGTACATCTTTTGATTTGGCGCCATTGGCCATTATTTTTTTTTGTAAGCTAGATCCCTTTTTTAAAACTCTTAAACATTCTTAATTGTGATTATATCTTTTAGATATTAGAGAAAAAAAATCTCACTCTCTAAGATAAAGAAGAATGAATCATAAAACAGAATACAAAATCATATGATAAATCCAATGACAAGATTAGAAAAAAATCTAAAGGCAATATAAAGATGTTGAGCATAATAATATATATAAGATAGATTACTATAGAAAGATTAAAAAGATCTCAATCGTAAAGTCCAGTTATTAATTTGAGATAAATTTTTAGTTTAGAAAAAAAAATTATACCACTAAAAGAAGTTAGAGAAAGGGAAATAATAAACATTGTTTCTCCTATTAACTGATTTAGGGATGTCAAACATTGAATATAAATTTTTAAAAATAAAAATAAGATATAAGATATAAATTCAGAAGAGATTAAAGGAAAAATAAAATAACAAAGGAAATTAAATCAACAGAAGTGAAACATATGAAAAGTACAATAAAAAATAATCAAAGAAAAACTAAAAAAAGAAAAAAAAAAGATAAAAAATCAAAATTCAGTAAGAATTAAGTTCATGTATTAATGTCAATCACACCTAATTTGGTCCTTAGAGTGCAGAAAGTATCAAAGGCTAGTGGTTTAGTAAAGATGTCAGCTAGTTGATTCTCAGTTGCCACATGGTGTAACTTTGTGTCTCCCTTGGTCACATGATCTCTAATAAAATGATGTCTTATGTCAATTTGCTTAGTCCTTGAATGTTGGATAAGATTCTTAAAAATGTATATGGCACTAGTGTTGCAAATTCGGTTTCATGGATTATGTTTTGATGATTAGCAAACACTCTTGCTTCTTTTCGACTGCCTTTTACTACTGACATTTTCAGGATTCAAAGATCGGACGGAAATTGAAACCAGCTCAAGACTTGGTAGATTAGGGTTGAGTCAGTCTGTAATTTTCTTTTTTCCTTTCTTGAGTCAATTGTAAATGTTTGAAGTGACTGATGTTAAGTAACCCTACATACATACACTTGAGAGATTTATAATTTCTATTTTTACTCACATCGTCCCGGACGATATTTATATTGGCCTAGATGATCGAGTTCAAAATAAAAACTCTAATCAAGATTTCTTAATTATGGCAGTCGTCATTAGCAGATCGCCCTAGACGATACTTGTATCATTCAGGATGATAGGCTCAAAACAGAAAAAAATAGCTACCATAATCAATTTAGGTATTCTGTATTTTTGGAAATCGGCTAGGACAATCTTGTATCAGCTTAGACAATATGGTACAATTATGCCTAAATTGATTCAGAAATCAAGGAAGCAATTAAGGATGATTGATACGATCACATCATCCTGGATGATCGAAAGATCGGCCTAGACGATCTATTAAAAAACCCTTAGTGCTCCTGGACGATAAATATCGGCCAGCAAAAATTTCGGCGATGTTCTGGCTGATCTGGATCGGACAGCTCAAATTCTGGGTGATGCTTTGTTGACCTCATTTTTGTATGAGGTCACTTGGACTAATTTTGGTCTTAATCCAAATCCAAAATCCTAAGTCCAAAAGTCTTGTCCTAAAGGCCTTTTCCATTGAATTTTCAAACACTTGAAAACCCAATCAAATGACCTCCGATTCAGAGTCTGTCAGTTGCATACTGATGGGACATGTCTTTGGAGGCAACCCTCCAAATTTGAGCCCATTCTGATGTCTCTAACCTCAGAATCTAAATTAAAATCCATAGGCTATAAAACTTTCAAATATTTACAGCCTATGCCGCTGGACTTGCCATTAAGAAGATTCTGACCTTAAAGCCTTCACCCTAGTCACTTTCAGACCTTTAATCTTGATATGTTGAACATTAAACTGTATTTTTCTGGACCCAGTTTGACCCCAAATTGACCAGGGGTCAAAATGACCAAAATACCCCTATGGGATTCAAATGTTGATTTCATACCAAACGACGTCCGAATTGAATGCAACCACCTCCAACGAGTTTCAAACACCAAACCAAACCTGTTGGACCCATTCCCAGGCCCTAGGTCAACCTGGTTGACCAAGTCAACCTAGTTAACCCAAATGGCCCTTTAAGGGTCCAAATAGGTGTTTTGACCTAAATGACCTATCTAAGCTATAGAACCACTTCCATTGGTCTTGAAAAGTCATTTCAAACCTGTTGAGCCTGATCCCAGACCCTGGGTCAACCTGGTTGACCAAATTCACTAGGATCGACCCAAATGACCCTTAATGGACCTAAATAGGCCCATTTGATAAAATCAAACTCTTCAGACCTTGGGACCACACCCAATAGATTCAAAATGTCGTTTTAAATTTGTTGAACCCATTTCCAGACCCTGAGCCTAGCTGGTTGACCAAGTCAACCAATTTTGGCTTAAGGGCCCATTAAGCCCTTTTGACGCAATTGACCCATTTAAACCATGGAATCACCTCTACCAGACTCCAAATATTGTATCAAACCTGTCTAGACTAGACCCACACTTTGACCCAATATGGTTGACCCAGTCAACCTAGGTTGACCAAAATCAACCCTAAAATCCTTTTATTTTGAATTAAACCCCAAATGCACACAAAATTTTGTCAAACCCTATCCAAGGTATTTTAATTAATTTCTCAAATGATCTTTGTCGCCATATCACATATTGTTGACCAGTTGACTGGTCAACATGGTCAACAAATCTATTTAAGAGGCTTAAAGGCCTATTTGGCTTGACTCAAGCTAGCCTACCTACTCCAAGTTTATTTCAATAATTTTATTTAATTTCAAAACCCTCCCATGTGCCACCTTGGCAGCCAAGTTGACTGTTGACTATTCAAACTAGTCAACAAGGCATTAAAATCTCTTGAGGTTGTTAAATCATTCCATAGGAGCTAATCCAATTCATTCAAAATTACTCCAGCAGTTCTTTGAGACCCCTCCTTGCCACCTCATCAATCCACCTGGACCCATTGACTGGTCAAACAGTCAACGAACGGTCAAATATCTCTTTTAAGTGACCAAATCAATTCCTAAAGCTAATACATGTTAATTAAAACCCCTACAACTATTTGAATATTCTCTAGAAGCTTCTTAGGGTCCATCCTAGCCCTTGGATTGAAATCAAATGGCTTTGATTTAATCCATGTGTTCAAGAGGACAAAAAGCCCTTTACACATAGGATGTACCCTTGTCCTTTTGATGCTCTGCTCCCACCAACTTCCTGGACAGATGTCAAGCATCTAGGAGCTTCCCATGTTAATCCAAGCCCTTGATTTGATCTGGAGATGTTTGAATAGGGGAAAACGCCCTAAGGAGCCCTCATTCAAATCCCTACACTCTCTCACCCACCTAGAGCTCCTCCAGCCGAACTCTTTGTTCGTTTGAGCTCTACTGGACTTCCTTGACACTTCCCCACCCAAATCCCTCCGGTCAAAGCTGCCTCTGGTGATCTTCCGACGAGCTCAACACTCAATCCGTCCAAGGCTTATTCCAGGAGATTCGTGGCATGTCGGAGCTTGGATTCAACTGGGAACTTAATCGTGGACAGTCTACAAGCTCAGAGAGTCCATAAACAGTTCAATCTGTCCGTTAAATCAATATAAATCCCTAAACTTAGCTTAGGACACCTAGTCTAAATAGCCGTTAATTTAATGCATATTAAGCTATGAGTTTATTTCCCCATAATTTACGTTCACTCCCTTAATCTAAGTTTAAAATTTCAAGAACATTGATCGATCTGATCGCTTGAACGAGCCAAAAAATGATTCCTAGGGCATTTTCACGGTATGGCTCAGGTGTACGTATTTTTGGACCGTTGATCGCTCGATCAATGGCCCAGATCGAGCCATCCCGCGGTTTGATTTAGCCGTGTATTCGATCTTCCGCTCAATCATCCGTCCGACGGCATCCAGACCGTCTATTTCGGACCGTGGGATTGACGCCAACTGTCCGATCTTTCCTCATCAGATCGAATCACGTGACCCGATCTGATCCCTTGATCTCCTTCACGCGGGGATCCGATGGTTGCGATGTGGCGCTGACGTGTTTAAGTGGAGAATGCGTGATAGCGCCCGCGGTTGACACCTGGATAACCGCCGCCTTCGCGCTGGACGAACCCTGTCGTGCCATCTGTCCCGCCGGCACCGCCATTTCTTTTATAAATGAAATAATTTTTTTTTAAAATGTATTTTAATTAATGAAATTTCAAAAAATCATAACAAATAAAATATAAAACCAAAAAATCTGTGTAATACCTCTTTCTGTTCAGTTTTTAATCTTCTTTTTTCTAAAACTACTTTTAAATAAAAATATTATATATTTTAAAAGTAATTTCACTTATACACTTTTCTGTATTTACTTTATATTTAAATAAATAAAAATTATGTTACAAAATCAGAACCCCCAATATACATAAACAAATGCACAAAAATGTAGCCCAACAAAGATTGATAATACAGTATGCATAGCAAAGCACCACACTGTGGGTGAAATTCTCTTCTTTCCAAATATACTTCTACAACTCTTAATATTCACAATATAAGAGAACTCTTAGCTTCAGTTTTATATCACTTGTAGACATTGAAAAATTAATAAAATGTATATTCTTCATCTGCTCTTGATAATGACATTTTCTATCATTGAAATAGTCATAAATTGACATCCATATACTTGCATAAATCTTCACTCTACTTAACAAATCGTGTTTACTAATACATCTATATTAAATTTCCACTATGAATTTCTATAACTTGACCTAAATCGCTTCTTTAAGTTTTAAAGATATATGCATACCTTATTATCAGCACCATTTAGCCATATAAATGTTACAAAATGCAATCATTTCATACAATTACCAATTATCATTTCTAGCTCTTAACTCTTACTTCACTTTTTCGTTCGTCTGTCAAAGAGACGAAGAGAAATTATTATGTTTGCTATGTTATTTGTGATATTAGTTTTCAGACCTTGCTAGTTTGTTCTTAGATAGCTGACCTGAAAAAATAACAATACTTTTAAAATTTTCTCTTCGGCCTTTATCTAAATTACCATCTAATTTTTTCATATATTCATAAATTCAGAGTGGGATTTAGATGCACGTGATTTATTTAATTGAATTCATACAACAATAATTTAGTATTCTTTATAGCCAATACACTCAAAAAGGCCGACGCAGATTGTTATGATGCATAGTTCTATATTAATGCCCCACTAGCCCCATTAATATTTTATGACCCAAACTATAGAAGTTTTCTTTGCCATCCGCTTGTACCGGCACGTTGTAATAACCAGCCCCGTTTCGTACTGGACGAACCTTATTCGTACAGCACGATCCGCATGTACGAAGACATTTCAACACATATTCACACATAGGGTCGTATCAGATCATTATAGGTAAAATCGGTTGCAGCGATCACAGATCGTACAGGACGACCCTCCACTAGCGTACAGAATTTTGAATACTTGCAGTCTTTACTTAGGCCGCCATTCTATTACTTTAGTACTTTTGTAAATAAATTAGCCCAAATTAGACTGTCCAACCCAATACTTTTTGCCCTCATGTAGATCTGCGGTAACTACTTCGAGAAGAATAGGCCAAGGAGAAGAGTTGATATGAGGCAGCGATTCTAAGCGGCAGGCATTCCCTTAACCATGAGAAAGCCAGAAGACGGCCTTCACTTAGGATTTCAAATCTGGTAAGACGATCTCTACTTGTGAATTAGCGTGATATCACTTCACTCCTTTTCTTTTCCTTCTAGACTTCTTGTGAGCAGAGCATACTGTAAGTCAGGAGACTTCTAGAGCATCCGTCTGCCCGCACACTTAGGAGACAGGAGAGCGCTGAAAGACTGACAAGGGCTAATCTATCTGCCACACTAGGAGCAGTGGTGAAAAGACAAAGGAGTTCTCTGCCCACACTAGGCGAAGAGTGTTTGAAAAGCGACTAGACGTTCGTCTGCCAACCTAAGCCCGGTATTGTCTGTAAAAGACGGCCCACAGAAAACAGAAATACGGAAGACGGGGACGGGTTCTCTGCCGCCCACCGGGAAGTGGTGAAGAAAAGAGTTTTTTTAAAGGCTTCTACCGCCTTGCTGTGGTGCAAAAGGAGCAGGAGTCACTATTGGTATTAGTGCCAATAACTCAGAGGGTGCTCTGGGAATGGATGCAGGGTCTGTTACAGGGGGACCAAAAACCACTATTTTTTAAAAATTCTGGGTGTACATTTTTACTTTACGTTTTTTACATTTCCGCACTTCTATTTACAGTTTTAAAAAAACTCTGTGGTTTGAAAAAATCTTTTCTAACAAAAAAATGTAAAAGAGATTTTATTCGGTTCCAATAATTTTTTAAAAAGGGAGGGTCTTAAATTTGAAACTTTTTTTAAAAACTTTACCAAATTCAAAACCCCCTTAGGTAGGCCTTGGACACTTCACTTTAGGTTTAACAACCTAGAATTACTAGATTCAACAAGTGGTATTCAGAGGCTCCGTTTCCCCAATATCATAAGTTGAAACTACTTTTTTCATTAACGTAAGGGATGAGCTACTGTTGGACTCTTAAACACACAATCAAATCACAGAAGTGCAAGAAGTTAAGTTAAAAAACACCAATAATTCTACCACTAGCAAAAAAAACAGCATGCATAAAAGCTCAAAAACTTCGGCAACACAACTGCAGAAAGTAAAACACCGACTATGTCTAAAAACTAGAGTCGGTGATCCTAGCAAAGAACATCTAAAGTGTGTGAGGTAGGTCGTGTGGTTTTGTATTATGTCCTAAATAGGGATTATTAGTTAAAGTTATTTAAGGTTCGATGGGTGAAAGGTTAAGGGAAATTTAGTTAGAGTTTAAAATATTAATATTTTAAAATCTTTCAAAATCAATTATTAATTATTGTTGAAACCCACTTTGTTTCACATACCAGGGCCATGAAGTTTATTCACCTCCTTGGCTAAATAAATGAGCCTCGTTAGGCCTTGGGGTTAACCCCCAGTGGGGGTACCCATTTGAATATTTTATAAAATTAAAAGATTTGAAATTTGATTAAGGTTGAAATTTAATGAATTTTATTAAAAGTGTTTGGTTTGCTGATTTTTAAAGTTTTGATTAATTTAATGTGCCATTAACTGATTCGTGGGCGTTGTGCCACCAGGACTCGAGGAAACTAGCCTCCTAGGACACTTTAGCCCCGCAGCCCGGAGTAGTCCAGCCGATAAACCAAATAATGTAATTGAATTAGAGATTTTAAAAAGGTTAAATAATAATAATTAATCTATTTTTAAGGTTAACACCCTTAGAATCCATTCGTGGGTTGTGCCACCAGGCTCGAGAACCGCCTCCTATAGGACACTTAGCCCCAGACCCAGAGTAGTCCAACCAATAAACTTCTCTTTAGGATGGTTGTGTATTTTTAAAAATTTGTTGAAGTTTTTTTTAAACAATTAAACTAACATTTTCTGAGTTTAGAGCGATTTTTTGAGTTTTATGAAATTTTGGAATATTTTAATCATTTACTTAAGGGTTAAAAATTGACTTTTTGATAAGAGTGTTTTTGCGAATGTTAGGAATTTTATTAAAATATTAGGCCTTAGTACGATCAGTTAGACAGTAAGTACGTTAAAATTGGATTTTCTACATTTTATCACGAAGTGTTTGAAGTTTTTGAACTGATTTTGACTTAAGTTGACAAAAAGTTGACTTTTTGAATTTGATGTTTTTCTAGGAATTTTAATATTTTTAATAAATATTAGACATTATTATGAGTTGAATGCAAGTGAGTTTGATCAATTTAGATTTTTCTTAGAATTAGTTATGAAAGGTTTTGAAGTTGGTATTTATTGATATTTTGAAAATTACTTAATTAAAGCCCCTTTTTGCAATTTTGACTCAAATGAGATCCCAACTCCTTGAAATCAGCCCCAAAGGCAGGAATGACCTAAGAGAGATTCCAAGTGTTTGGGAAAATTTTTGGAATTTTAATTTTATTAATTAATTTAATTTATTAAATATTGAATTTACTTAAAATTAAATTAAGGTTTAATTTGCTGTCAAAAAATTGGATTTTAATTTTCATTGGTTAAGGATTCAAATATGGTCAGTTTAAGGGGTTATACATAATTTTTAGGTTTAAAATAGATTTATTACATTTTTTAGAAATTTTGAGGGTTAATTAAGGCTTAAACTTAGGAAATTTAATTAAGGGGCTTAATGATTTCCAAAAACAGTAAAAAATTTTCTAGTAGCTTATATGTCACTAAGTATAAGTGTTTAAAGTTTCACTCAGGGGGAAGTGAATCCTATTATTGGAAATATTCTAAATTTTCTAAACATAGGTCCTTAATTATTGTCCTTAATAATGTCAATAAATTTACTGGGTTTAAGTCAATTGTTCTCACTAACCCTTTGAATACACACATAGATGCAAGCAGCACATTCACAATCAAATCCTAGATCTAGGAGAGCCCTAAGCTATGTGATGCGATGCATGCACAACCTAAGCATGCAAAGTTTGATATTAATTAAGGTGGTAATATTTTGATTAGTGAATGGTTAGAACATAATCATTCACTAATCATTCCCCAACGAATTCCATTCATCTTTCCAATCTATATTTAAGATTCCAAAAGAATCCTCAAATCATTAAAGTTTATAAATATATATGATTTTCAAAATAGATTTAAAAAAAAGGTAATTACATATATATAAATCTAAATATATAAATATATGTTTCAAACTAATAATAATTCAAAATATCATTAAAGAGAATTTACAAGTGATTGAGAGATTCCCTGATTTTTTTTTAATTATTGGGAAAATAAAATTTTTTTTTTATTTTGAAAATAAATAATATAGTATATAATTAAATAGTAATTAAGTACTAATATATTCGAATAATCGAAATTATTTAAAGTAAAAACTAAAGTTTTATATCTTGAGATTATTTTAATGAAGTATTTGAAATTTAAAAGTTTGATATATTATTCAGGTTTTCTAATTAAATTAAACTTTAATAAATTTTGAATTTGAAGTTATTTAAATATTTACCATAATTTCAAAATTAATCAAATTCCAAATAATTCTTAAATTAAATGTAATTAAGACTTAATCATTTCTGAAATTTTCAACTGTCAAAATAATCTTATAAATCAATTATTAAATGATTATTTAAATTATTAATTAATTAGAAGTTATTTTAGAATACCTAAATATATTTTGTAGAAATTTAATAACTGTCCAAACATAACTCCAACAGATATATAAAAATTACTGGAAGTCAGGTATGTGCTCAAGAATATTCATTCCAAATTTTAGGG
>NW_021318864.1:152342-164556 GCF_001605985.2 Dendrobium catenatum
CCCTCCTAGTCTCTGGTCTGCACTAGACATTGCTAACGCACCCAAAGAATTTCTCGAGGATGCAAAAAAATTGGAAGCTGCCGCTGTAGGCAAGATAGTGTTTCAGAAAGGGTCTTCTAGTTCTAAAACTCTTTATGGAAGCAAGAATGCTAAAAAGAACTACCTCAGGAGGTTGAGAAAGAAAATCATAAAGACCAAGAAGGTGGCCGAGCTAAAGGCCTTGGGTAAAGTCGACCTTGAGGCTGCTGAGGAGCTGCCAATCCCTGCCTCTTCTCCACTCCTTAAAGGGAGTCATTTTCACCCCCTCGGAGCTGCTGTAGGGGAGGAGAGAGTTACTCGGATAGCTAGCACTCCACCTTGCCCAGTAGACTATTCTATTAAGAGAACCCTGAAGGAGAAGCAAGTTATGAAAGCTAGGATGCTTAGAAATATCATCCATACTTGTGCTGCTCAAGTAGGACAGACTAAAGAACAATATGTTAAACATTTGAAAGGGGTGATTTCACACAAGCTTGAGAAAGAGGTGTTGAAAGAAGAAAAGTCTGAAGCCAAGAACCTGACTCCTCAACAAGTGAGGAAGAACAAGAAATTTGTCAAACAACCTGTAACTTCAGTCTTGGTAGATGGATACCATTGGGTGCCTCGCCTCCCGTCTGCAAAGGCGGAAGAGATAGTACTAACTGGGTCTGGCCAAAGTCGCCCTTTTAGTGGTAGACCACCAATCCCACCTTCAAAACTGTCAAAGCTGGCCCCAGTGATAGCAAAGTCTAAAGAAGTATTTGAAAAGCCAAAAAAAGTTGATGTTAAGGGCAAGAGGCCCATGTCGCCAGAAGAATCATGTGCACGAAGAAAGTTTAGTAGATGTATTAGAATACAATTCAGAGAACCTCAAATTCAGATACCATTCAAACTCCCTAGACTCCCAGTTCAGGGATGTGAGGACTCTATTCGTATTGATGTTGGAGCCCCTGCTGTTCAAGCCCCTCTATCACCAATTAAGATAGATGTCCCTCACCATACTGAGGATGTCACCCTTGCGACTACCGACCCCGGGACAGTCGAAGGGGAGGAGACGACCCAAGATCCCGATCAAGAAATGTTAGATCAATTGGTTAGTGAAGAAATCACTGAAGAGGATGTAAAGATTAGCAATATCTTTGATAAGTAAGATGTGAAAGAGTATGATCAAGTGATGGATTATGTTGAATACCTGCCAATTTATGCTGAAGCAATAAATGGGAGGCCGGTTGAGGAAGTGGTACAAGAAATCAGAGATATCCTTAAGAAGAAGGCTGTTGATGAATTCAATCCGGATGAAGATGATCTGTTAGTTGATGAAGAGCCAGTAGCAGATGTTCACATGGTTGAAACTCGGGCGTCAACTAAAGAGGCTGAGCCTTCAAAGCACCGCTCTAGAAAGGAGGAAGAGTCAGCAGTAGTCGACTCAGATTCAGACAGTTCTGTCAGATTGAAAGAGAAGGATGAGTATATTAAAAATCTTGAAATAAAAGTTGAGGAGATGATGATTAGAGTTGAACAGATGTAGAGTCAGCTTTTGCAATCACAGTAGTCCAAACCCGAGCAGTTGCAGCCCACAGTGTAGAGAATGGGGGAGGAGAGGAGGAAAGGTGATTCCAATCACAAACTCCCATAAGTTACTTCTCCAGTGTCTCCACCAGAAAAGGATATCCGTCAGATGATTGAGACCCAGGTAAGGGAGGCCTTAGCCCATTCACAAGGAACTGTATCTATTCCAAAGGGTAGACCCTACCCCGAGGAATATGATTTGGTTCCTTATCCAAAGGGTTTTGTGCCACCTTCTTTTAAAGTTTTTAGCGGTTTAGAAAACCCGAGACAGCATCTAGCCCATTTTCGAGCAAGCTGTTGCAATGCAGGGGGGTCGGATGCTCTACTTTTTTGCCAGTTTGTGAGTAGTTTGTCCGTCATTGCTTTTGAGTGGTACGCAGATCTACCGAACGGTTCAGTAAGAACTTTCAAAGAGCTCGAGGGTCTCTTTTTAAAGAGATTCTCAGAAGCACAACAACGTGTAACTGTTGGTGATCTCGTCATCGAAAAAAAAAAGCCGGGCGAGTCCTTAGTCGACTATATCTTGAGGTGGCGAAACCTCTCGATGAAATGTGAACCCCAACTGCAAGAACAACATGCAGTGGAAATTCTTCTAAAGAATATCTACAGGGCCTATTGCTTTTCTGTTAAAGGGGTTTATAATTAAAACCTTCGAAAAGCTTCTTAACAAAGCTAGTAATCTACAAGAAGAGGCTTCCAAAATGCCATTCTTAAAGGATTCTACTGAAGATAAGAAGGTTAGTAAACCATTAAAGTCCTTTGAAAAGAGAACATAAATGGTTTCAGCAGTCGACAAAGGGAAGAAATCGATCAATGTTCAATCAAATAATCCTACTGTTCAGCAGACTCAGAAATCTCAACCATTTCATGTAACTTCTCAACCTACTAGAGAATATCATCGGACTACTTTTAAAGATAGATTGGCTCGTCCGTATCCATTTAAAAGGGAGTCGGTGAAGAAAATTTTTAAGAGCCTTCTAAATAAGCCAGATTTTTGATTGCCGGAGGACAAGAAGCCGGAAGAGGCAAATAAAAAGGATGATCCGACCTTTTACCCCCACCATCGCATGTTGGGCCACACAATCGAAGACTACATACCTTTAAGGACTAGCTTGAATGGAACTTCTGTTAAGGTAATATTACAATTCCAAAGGAGTACTTGGTCAATCCGGATCAAGGATCTGTCAAATCCATCTCAGGTATTAATTCTTTTCTTTCTTTGTCCATTGAAGATGGTTGGGATATATCATTATCTCGGGCATTTAAAAAGTCGATTAACCAATGTTTTCGTCTTTCTCAACAGTTACCGATGAGAGCCCAGGGCCCGATCTGGGAGGTTGGGCTGGAGGCATCGCAGGAGGACTTTGGGACAATTTCCTCTCCAGTAGTTGTAGGAACTACTGTATTAAATAAAAAAGAAATGAGTGAACCTTTTGTAGAGAGGAAATCTATTGATGAGAGATCTGTACAAGTGGTGGATGGTGGCTCAAAACCACTAGCCCCACTAAAGTTATCTGACTTTTACTTTGCCCCATCAAAGGCAAAGGGTCGAAAATTAAACAAAAAGAAAGATCATTCTACAAATGTTTTGATGATTAGTGTTGAGAATGTAATTTCAAAAGACTCTTTTATTGAAAACAACCCGGAATCAGCTGAGGATAATAAAGAAGTTCAAAAACTCAGCTCTCCAGATTTGACCCTTCAAGGGAAGACGAATTTGATGTCTTATCAGATGGCGATACCCCTGAAATTAACTTTCAAGGGAGTCCCATTGTGATAGATTTTTTGGATTCATATTCCCATTCAGAAAATGACAATCAATCGCCTGAGAAGAGCGTAGACCTCCCCGTAGATTGTCCTTTCGATGAAATCGTGCAAGTACAACTGCGTGGCGGCAAGGTTTTACCTCCTAGGCTTCCCCCACAGGAAAAGGGTAAACAAGTTATTTCCACTGATTCGATTCAAGTCCCTAATCAACAATCAAACTCTCCTACAAATCCACCGGGTTCTGATGTTAATGTTCCAAGTGTTGATTATAATGTCTTAGCTCACCTTAGGAAGTTGCCTGCTAAGTTGAGTATTTACGATGCCCTTATCCTTTCAAAAGAGATGAGGGAGACTTTAATTAAAGCACTTCTCGACCCAGAGATTTACTTAGCTCAACTGGCTTCAACTTCTGAGAAGGAAGCTTTGTACTTCAAAGAAATCCCAGGAGTTACCTTCTCCGACAAAGATCTACTTCTTGGAACTGCCGATCATAATCGCCCACTTTACATCACTGTAAATGTGGGAAAGATTAAATTATCAAGATTTCTTGTTGATCCGGATGCATCGGTCAACGTGATGAATATAAAGACTCTTGCATACCTTAGAATTGATTCTAGCAAGCTCTCAACCGACAAGTTGGTGCTTCGTGGGTTCAACGAAAAGGGCGAGAAGGCTTTAGGTTCAATCACACTTCTTCTAGAGATAGGAGAGTTAAAAACTTAAGCGAAATTTCATATAATTGATTCGGCTACGTCCTTTAACTCGCTCCTAAGTAGGCCCTGGATCCATGAGTATTGGATGGTTCCTTCCACCCTACATCAATGTATCAAGCACCAACGAGATGGCATTGAGTTTGAAATCAAGGGTGATTTGCAACCATTCTCTATTCACGAGATTGGAATCTACGAGGATGCTGCATATTATGTTCCCAAAGGGTCCACTACCAAATCTAAGGTAGAGATCAATGTTAAGGAAGAAAAGAAAGAAAATCATAGTTCAAAAGCAATTCAAGAGTTGAGAAAATAAAAAATCAAGAGTACAAAAGAACAAAATTCAAGTAGTGAAGACGAAGTCGAGCGCGTAGTCTTTAGGCCTCGAAGCAATTTGCCTCAAAGAGGTGGGAGGATGGCCCAAAGAGCACGTGGTCGAGACTGTGTTTCAACTGAAAGAAGGAATATCCCGATGTACATCGAACTTGAATCAAGTTCTGATGAAGAATCAAGAAAGAGGGGTGACAGAATTACTTTTGACTTCAAAAAATCTAATCTTCCTCTAAAGTTTGATCTCACTTTAGATTCGGATAGTGACCAGGAGGGTAACAATTCTAAACCTCTAAGTGATGAGCCTGAATTGAGTATGTATGAAAAGCTTAATAGGGTAGTTAAATCTTTAGCCTTAACCCCACTGTCCGCTGACAGAGTCTCAGGGTTAGTAACTAAGGATGCCCCTAACTTAGATGGAGAAGTAAGGAAAGTCCAGAGGTTCTTCCCTGGCACCTCCTCTTCAAGGAATGAAGATGTTGTAATCCTTGAAGAGGTAGATTTCAACAAATTAATGGAATTACCTTTTGGCTACTTTCCTCTTGGTGTTAAAGCTCTTATCTCTAAAGGTTTTGCTCCGAGTCAATGGACTAAGGGTCAAGCTAGATACCACCAAAGTATTTGGAATTCCAAATTCAATAAAAATTGGACGAGTGGTATCGGCTTTGGTACCGTTAGTTCGTTTGATGATGATGAATATTGCTTGATGATAAATAGTCATCCTGAATCTGAAAGTGTCCCTACTGAAGTCGTTGATTCGCTCGATAGACTTTGTTTGGAGACCTTAGATGATTCGGATGAAGTTCAAATTCGGGATGCACCCTCTGAATTTGAAGAAGAAATTAAATTGAAAGTTGATGAACTTAAAGAAATTAACCTTGGAATAGAGGATGACCCTCGCCCCACGTTCATAAGTTCTTTATTGAGTGAGGATGAGTCTAAGGATCTAATTCAACTTAAATATGAGTTTATGGACTGTTTCGCTTGGACATACGATGAAATGCCGGGCTTGTCTGCCGATGTAGCAGTTCATAAACTTGGAATTCGGCATGATGCCATTCCTATCAAACAAGCTCCATGACGCATGCGTCTGGAGATCGAACAACAAGTCATTTCTGAAGTTAAGAAATTGGCCGAGGCTAGATTTATCCGGGAGGAACAATATCCTTCTTGGGTAGCCAGCGTTGTGCTCGTTCGAAAGAAAAATGGTTAAATCCGGGTCTGTGTTGACTATAGAGACCTGAATAAGGCATGTCCTAAGGATGAATTTCCTTTGCCAATTCCAGAACTCATGGTGGACATCGCCTCCTCGCATGTTGTTTTCTCCTTTATGGATGGCTCGTCTGGTTATAATCAAATCAAGATGGCCCCAGAAGATGAGAGAAACACTGCATTCAGAAGTCCTATAGGGATCTTTTGTTATAAAGTGATGCCATTTGGCTTTAAAAATGCCAGTGGAACTTACCAGCGGGCTATGACTCGAATCTTTGACGACATAATCCATAATCAAGTCGAATGCTATATCGACGATTTAGTTGTCAAGAGTAAAGTTAAAGAGGCTCATCTTTATGACTTAAGAATTATCTTCGAGTGGTTGCGCCGCTACGACCTTAAGATGAATCCCTTGAAGTGCGCCTTCGGTGTCACGTCAGGGAAATTTCTAGGTTTCGTAGTAAGGCACCGTGGAATTGAAATTGATCCTGCCAAAATTGAAGCTATCTTAAATATGCCGCCTCCTAGGAGCCTTACTCAACTAAGGTCTCTTCAAGGTAGACTGGCGTATATAAGAAGATTCATCTCCAATCTTTTCGGAAGATGTCAACCATTCTCAGTCCTCGCTAAGAAGGACGCCAAATTCATTTGGGACGATAAATGTCAATCTTCCTTTGAAAATATCAAACAATACCTGACAAATCCACCAGTCTTGGCAGCCCCTATTCCAGGGAGACCTTTAATCCTTTACAATGTGACTCTTGATGAGTCTCTCGGGGCCCTCCTTACTCAAGTCAATGACGAAGGGAAAGAGAACGCTCTCTACTACCTAAGTCGGAGACTTCTACCAACGGAAATTCGATATCCAATGATTGAGAAACATTGTCTTGTCTTAGTCTTTGAAGCTCAAAAACTAAGACATTACATGCTTTCTCATCAAATCAACTTAATTTCCAGTTTCAATCCTTTGCAATACCTTATGACCAGGCCTACGTTGTCAGGATGTTTGGCTCGTTGGTCTATGATATTGCTCCAATTTGAAATCACTTTCATTCCCCTGCGTGCTGTGATAGGGTAGGCCGTCGCTGACTTCCTTGCGGCACACCCGTTGCCGGCGGAATCTCCTCTAAACGATCATTTACCTGATGAGCAAATCATGAGTTTTGAGGAAGCCACTACTCAAACCTGGGAAATGTATTTTGATGGTGCTGCGTCCTCTCAACGGGGCAAAACACCTGAATTTACTATTACCGGGAAAGCCGGAGTTGGCCTAGTATTCATAACACCAGATAAGGAATGATGTACTTTTCTTATCATTTATCAGAACCTTGTACGAACAACGAGGCCTAGTACGAAGCTCTCATAATTGGCCTGGAACTTGGAATTTTAATGGAGAATAAAGAGATTAAAATCTTTGGTGACTCTCAACTGGTGATTAACCAGATTGCTGGGACCTATAAGGTTTTTAATCCTAAACTCCTAAAATATCATCAGTACACCTGTCACTTGCTCGAGCAAATTCTGATTGTAACTATGTATAGGATTCCCCGTGGAAGCAATTCTTCGGCAGATGCCCTCGCAAAGCTTGCAAAGGAATTTTCCTGCCCACAAGAGGACTCCATCCTTATAAAGGTATAGGGTCGTCAAGTCCTATCTCCTATAGATTTGGAGTACATCAACAAAAAAATTTTCCAAGTCCTTTCCACCTCTTCAGCAGTCGATGAAGAAGCAGATTGGAGACAACCGATAATTGAATACCTTCAAGAAGGCAAGCTCCCTCACGAGAGATCACTTTCCCATCAAATTAAGAAACATGCTCTATCCTACGCACTAGTCACAATACGTCGTTGTACGTGATCGTTTTGGTCATATGGTGGATCCGTTGTTTAGAACAAATGTGAGGCCCTGAAGATCGTTAACGAAGTCCATGCTTGACTGCTTGCGGTGCTCATCAATCCAGGTCCAAAGATGAAAATGAAGATCAAAAGACTTGGATACTGCTGGCCTACAATGAATGACGATTGCATGAAAATTGCAAAGTGTTTTCATCAGTGCCAAGTACATGGTGTGGTTTTACATCAGCGCCTAACGTGTTTGCATCCCATGATAAAGCCTCGTGGCCCTTCGAAAGTTTAGGCATGGATATTAGCCAATTGACCCTCCTTCCTCGAAGGGTCACCGCTTCATTTTAGCAGCGACTGACTACTTTTCAAAGTGGGCGGAAGCAGTCCCACTGAGAAGTAACATCACACCATGTGATGAAATTCTTCCGTGACCATATCGTATAGAGTTCATCACATGCCACGTAGAATCATATCCGATAATGCGTCCGCTTTCAAGTCTACAAAAGATTAATAATTTTGCAAATCGCCATTGGTATATTATTGAGAGATACCAACAATCTATTACCCACGGGCTAATGGATTGGCTGAGGCCTTCAATAAAACTTTGGTTCAAATCATCAAAAAGACCCTCGATGATAATAAACGTCAGTGGGATGAGAGGTTGGTGGAAGCTTTGTGGGCCTACATGACCACTTATCGAACCCCAACCCAATCCACACCGTTTGCACTAGTGTATGGATCCGAGGCCGTACTCCCTCTCGAAGTTCAAATCCCTTAGATCAGAATTGCAATTCAGAACAAGATTACAACTCAACAAAATGCACAACTCCGTTTGGAAGAACTCGAAAGCCTTGAAGGATGTCGTCTTCAAGCTCAACAAAACCTAGAACTGTATAAAGCCCAGATGATTCAAGCTTATGATAAGTTAGTGCGACCTAGAACCATCCAAGTAGGCGACTTGGTCTTGGTTCTTCGGAGGCTATCTTAGCGCACCGAAAACTCGGTGGAAAATTTGAACCAACTTGGGAAGGACCCTTCGTAGTGGAAACAGTCTACGAAGGAGGCTCGTATCAGCTAGTGGATTGTAAGGGAAATCACCCAATGCTTCCTGTAAATGGGCATTTCCTTAAGAAATACTATGCTTGATGTAGCTCGATCTTTGAATCAATAAAATACTTGATTTCCAACTGAACTCGACTCAATCTTATTTAATGCTTTTTGAATTCTAAAACTACTCTCTTTTCTTTAAGGTTAGGTGTGTGTCATCGTGCTTTCTTCACTTAGGATTAGATCCGCTAGTGGTGGAGCATGCCCTCTGTGGCACCATTCTAGCATTTGACTCGACGATTAGTGGTGGAGCATGCCCTTCGTGGCGCCATCCTAATTCGTATCCGCTAGTGGTGGAGCATGCCCTCTATGGCACCACTCTGGCATTTGACTCGATGATTAGTGGTGGAGCGTGCCCTTCGTGGTGCCATCCTAATTCGTCTCCGCTAGTGGTGGAGCATGCCCTCTGTGGCACCACTCTAGCATTTGACTCGACGATTAATGGTGGAGTATACCCTTCGTGGCGCCATCCTAATTCGTATCCACTAGTGGTGGAGCATGCCCTCTGTGGCACCACTCTAGCATTTGACTTGACGATTAGTGGTGGAGCGTGCCCTTCGTGGCACCATCCTAATTTGTATCAGCTAGTGGTGGAGCAAGCCCCTTGTGGCACCACTCTGGCATTTGACTCGACGATTAGTGGTGGAGCGTGCCCTTCGTGGTGCCATCCTAATTCATATCCGCTAGTGGTGGAGCATGCCCTCTATGGCACCACTCTGGAATTTGACTCGACGATTAGTGGTGGAGCGTGCCCTTCGTGACGCCATCCTAATTCGTATCTGCTAGTGGTGGAGCATGCTCTCTATGGCACCACTCTGGCATTTGACATGAAGACTAGTGGTGGATCATGCCCTCTGTGGCACTACCCTAGTAGATTTAAATCTTGATTCCCCAGGGATGAATTTTTCATTCCCTTAGGATCAAATTTCCAGACTTGATCTTTAAGCTTGGTCAACGCCAATATGTGCAACAAAACTTTGTTCTATTACACATATTGGGGGTCCATTTGTTGACCTCATTTTTGTATGAGGTCACTTGGACTAATTTTGACCTTAATCCAAATCCAAAATCCTAAGTCCAAAAGTATTGTCCTAAAGGTCTTTTCCATTGAATTTTCAAATACTTGAAAACCCAATCAAATGACCTCCGATACAAAGTCTGTCAGTTGCATACTGATGGGACATGTCTATGGAGGGGACCCTCCAAATTTGAGCCCATTCTGAGGTCTCTAACCTCAGAATCTAAATTAAAATCCATAGGCTGTAAAACCTTCAAATATTTACAGCCTATGCCACTAGACTTGCCATTAAGAAGATTCTGACCTTAGAGCCTTCACCAAAGCCTCTAGTCACTTTCAGACCTTTAATCTTGATATGTTGAATATTAAAATATATTTTTCTGGACCCACTTTGACCCCCAGTTGACCAGGGGTCAAAATGACCAAAATACCCCTTTGGGATTCAAATGTTGATTTCAAACCAAACGACCTCCGAATTGAATGCAACCACCTCCAACGAGTTTCAAATACCAAACCAAACCTGTTCGACCCATTCCCAGACTCTGGGTCAACCTGGTTGACCAAGTCAACCTAGTTAACCCAAATGGCCCATTAAGGTCTAAATAGGTGTTTTGAACTAAATGACCTATTTAAGCTATGGAACCACTTCCATTGGTCTTGAAAAGTCATTTCAAACCTGTTGAGCCTGGTCCCAGACCCTGGGTCAACCTGGTTGACAAAATTCACTAGGATCGACCCAAATGACCCTTAATGGACCTAAATAGGCCCATTTGATAAAATCAAACTCTTCAGACCTTGGGACCACACCCAATAGATTCAAAATGTCGTTTTAAATTTGTTGAACCCATTTCCAGACCCTGAGCCTAGTTGGTTGACCATGTCAACCAATTTTGGCTTAAGGGCTCATTAAGCCTTTTTGACCCAATTGACCCATTTAACCCATGGAATCACCTCTACCAGACTCCAAATATTGTATCAAACCTGTCTAGACTAGACCCACACTTTGATCCAATCTGGTTGACCCAGTCAACCTAGGTTGACCAAAATCAACCCTTAAATCCTTTTATTTTGAATTAAACCCCAAATGCACACAAATTTTTGTCAAACCCTATCCAAGGTATTTTAATTAATTTCTCAAATGATCTTTGTCGCTATATCACCTATTATTGACCAGTTGACTGGTCAACATGGTCAACAAATTTATTTAAGAGGCTTAAAGGCCTATTTGGCTTGACTCAAGCTAGCCCACCTACTCCAATTTATTTCAATAATTTTATTTAATTTTAAAACCCTCCTATGTGCCACCTTGGCAGCCAAGTTGACTTTTAACCAGTCAAACTAGTCAACAAGGCATTAAAATCTCTTGAGGTTGTTAAATCATTCCATAGGAGCTAATCCAATTCATTCAAAATTGCTCAAGCAGTTCTTTGAGACCCCTCCTTGCCACCTCATCAGTCCACCTGGACCCATTGACTGGTCAAACAGTCAACGAACGGTCAAATATCTCTTTTAAGTGACCAAATCAATTCCTAAAGCTAATACACTTTAATTAAAACCCCTACAGCTATTTGAATATTCTCTAGAAGCTTCTTAGGGTCCATCCCAGCCCTTGGATTGGAATCAAATGGCTTTGATTTAATCCATGTGTTCAAGAGGACAAAAATCCCTTTACACATAGGATATACCATTGTCCTTTAGATGCTCTGCTCCCACCAACTGCCTGGACAGATGTCAAGCATCTAGGAGCTTCCCATGTTAATCCCAGCCCTTGATTTGATCTGGAGATGTTTGAATAGGGGGAAACACCCTAAGGAGACCTCATTCGAATCCCTACACTCTCTCACCCACCTAGAGCTCCTCCAGTTGAACTATTTATTCGTTTGAGCTCTACTGGACTTCCTTGACACTTCCGCACCAAAATCCCTTCGGTCAAAGCTGCCTCCGACGATCTTCCCGCGAGCTCAACACCTAATCCGTCCAAGGCTTATTCCAGGAGATTCGTGGTGTGTCGGAGCTTGGATTCAACTGGGAACTTAATCGTGGACAGTCTACAAGCTCAGAGAGTCCATAAAAAGTTCAATCCACCCGTTAAATCAATGTAAATCCCTAAACTTCGCTTAGGACACCAAGTCTAAATAGCCGTTAATTTAATGCATATTAAGCTATGAGTTTATTTCCCCATAATTTTTGTTCACTCCCTTAATCTAAGTTTAAAATTTCAAGAACATTGATCGATCCGATCGCCTGAACGAGCCAAAAAAAGATTCCTAGGGCATTTTCGCGGTATGGCTCAGGTGTACGTATTTTTAGACCGTTTATCGCTCGATTAATGGTCCAGATCGAGCCATCCCGCGGTTTGATTCAGCCGTGTATTCGATCTTCCGCTCAATCATCCATCCGACGGCATCCAGACCGTCTATTTCAGACCGCAGGATTGACGCCAACCGTCTGATCTTTCCTCATCAGATCGGATCACGTGATCCGATCTGAACCCTTGATCTCCTTCATGCGGGGATCCGACGGTTGCGATGTGGCGCTGACGTGTTTAAGTGGAAAACACATGATAGCGCCCACGGTTGACACCTGGATAACCGCCACCTTTGCGCTGGACGAACCCCGTCGTTCCATCTGTCCCGCCT